>NC_133498.1:6909316-6911720 GCF_025370935.1 Choristoneura fumiferana | reverse complement strand
CGACAAACAAACGCAAAGACAGGACACTTCGTTATTTATGACTGTATTATAGTTAAATACCAGCTTATCTGACAGAATGTTCGTGCGACTGGCTGGACCGTGCGAAATGGTTTCGTCAGAGAGCTTAGTCTGTTACTTGTAATTATCTTTATAACCAATGAAATTAATAAATATAAATGTTATAGAACAAGGCAAATAAGAAGAATAAGTAGTAAGAGTTCGGTGAAGGAAACATCGTGAGAAACCTGCACTAACTGTGAAGCCATTCAATGGTGCGTGTGAAGTTCCCAATCCGCACTGGGCCTGCGTGGGAACTATGGCCCAAGCCCTCTTGTTCTGAGAGGAGGCCTGTGCCCAGCAGTGGGACGTATATAGGCTGAGATGGAGTAGTAAGAAGCGGCAAAGGCTTTCGTCTCGATGCTCTGGAAAGCATGGAAATAATTGGTACAACAGTATGGGGTCTATTATTAATTTGGCGCCACTAAGTTTAGCCAGAGATGAAATCAAGCAACATGTAGATAATCCACCATTTTACCATTTTGCAAATTTAACAAAACGTAATAAATAACCAAATTAATGTGAACACATGAAATTACCACATAAATAGAGTGAGATTTACAAAAGCGGACTTTTATCTTAAAAGGATCTCTTCCAGTTAAACAATGAATTGGTGGTACTTCGAGGAATAAGGAGAACGATTAATAGGACATCGGAAATAAGAAAAGACACTACAATGATAAGACAAATTAACGGAATTTTTGAACTAACCCAAATAATGCAATAAAATACATACTTCCACAATCGACGATAAATCAGGCAATTCGTTTGCCCCCTATTCCATTAAAAAAATTGTTACTTAAAAAAAAAAACATTTAAAATTAAACTAAAACTAAGAGGTAAAACACTTTTGAGGCGAAGATAGGTATGTAATCTTTATAACATCTAACTTTTTGTTCCAATCACATAGTGTCTTTGTAAACAGGCTAAAATCGTCAAAACGCATCGCCGTAAACATGAACTCGAAGATCCGAAGTAACTCATAAATATCTCAACCAATAATAAATTGAACGCATCCGTAGGCCTGAAATAACTTGGGTGCATTCCTCCGCTATTATTGAATGCATCTTCATTGGATAAATAATGTTCCGCTGACTAGCTACTATGTAGCTTGTCTTGTACTTGCTCGATAACGTCACCAGTACTGCAGTTACGTTGCAGCTTTAACGATGATTGATTTTAAATGTAAGAAACACAATTTGAAGTTGAATTCCTATTTAAAGTTAAAAAATATAGAGAAATGGTGCCAATTACATGCCTTTTTAATAAATTATTAATACTGTATACTTAAAACCTTCACTGTACAAAAGTAAAGAAATAAATACGATTGACTAACGTTGAGATACATGTACCGAGGCAAACTTATATCTTTAAAAGATCTCTACCAATTAGCCTCTAAGCGGATAGTAAGCTGTTGATAAAGAGTGAGTTTAAAAAGTCGGAAATAGTGGAAGTTACTATACAAATTAAGTAATACATATAAATAAAACACGCATACTCACATGCACGATATTTTGCATCATCAATCAAATTGGCTTTTTATGCGCTGAGCAATGACATTTTATGAGTTGTCAAAACGACATTCCTGTATGTTGTAATATCGACGGGGAAGAAGAAATTCTCCTATCTCCACAGGTAACTTTACAGAGAAGGAAAAAACTGAATATCTTTTTTGTTTATATTTTACCTGAACTGATGTTCTGAGGTTTGTTTGTTATCGAAGTAGTGTTTTTTTAAACATAATTATTTTAGTATGCACAGGATTTAAGGTAAGTGCAAGTTAAAGGTATTGTTCCTTGTATTGTGTCGAGTATTTAAAGTTAGAACGATTGTCCACTAGTAAAGATTCCTTCAAATTCCTAATATTAGTAAATTCTCTGTGTAAACAATGTTCTACAGCATCAAAAACCTTATCTTTATTTAGAATAATATCAATAAGTACTTTATAACATAAATTAAGCATGATTTTGTAAGATAGGAGGTATTGCTTATTACGAATCCCAAATTGAGTTCAAGTTAGAAGATATTTCAATGGAATAGGGAAGAATTAGAAAGTGAATATCTTAGCTGAAAATTTACAGAGCATACAACATAATAATTAAATATCGTTTTTTACATATAAATATATCAATAAGACGCCAACACCGTAATAATATCTTTATTGAAGATATAAACTTTAAAACAAAATTACGATTTTATTAATTCTGTTAATAGACGATAGACTAACGTTTAAGGATACTTGGGTCCTGTGTCATCATCATAAAAAAATCTTCTCTTTACTGCTCCGAGGTTTTTCCTATCAAAATTAAGTAAACCAGAGTTTTAGTTATTAGTAGGTAAATTAACA
>NC_133498.1:6893898-6909269 GCF_025370935.1 Choristoneura fumiferana | reverse complement strand
GTAAATTAATCCTTTGAGCGCCATGGTCGGGAAAACGCGACAGCTGAAAATCGTGCCAATAGGCGCCATGTCGGCATTACGTTGGTGTCGATTCTCTGAATTTTTGTCGTCTGTGGCCAACTGTGGCGTTCAAAAGTGAATTTCTGTAAAACTTATGTAACTAATTGTTTTAGGTCCTCGACTTTGATGTCTTTTTATCATGAAAACTTTTATGGAAAATCGTTATATATGAGACAGTTGTACGTACATCGTACGGCAAAAGCTACTATTATGCTGTTATTAATAAATATCAATTATATTAAATTATGTCTTTTATCCTTACGCAATATTAACTAGATATCGACTAATTTGTGCCGATTTCATTGACGTGTAAGTTGTTTTGAAATGTAACTTAGTATAGAATATTTCAATCGATATGATTTAATTGTGCTAAAAATGATACTTAATTAACTCTTTCGATTAAATATTCTTAACCGAGAGCATTTCATCTTTACTCGTCAATAAAATCGACACAAGGACGATATTGTAGCTTGATCGCGTACTACAATGTACGCTGCTATAGACGCGTAGGTATAGCGTATTATATACCACTACATACATACCTATAGGTATCTGTCTATACGTCACTTTAGTTCTTCACCACTCGTAAGGCGCAGCACCGTTTTTCCATACATGCATTTTTGACCATAGAGTTGCCACTCTTATTCCTATACATTACAATACTCTTTGGTCGTGACCAACTCGATTTTTTTTATACTCGGCCGAGGTAAGTGGCCAGGTCGAAAAGGTACCGTTGGAGGTTGGGTATAAGTCAATTCAATTTACTGAATACTGAAATTCAATTTAATGATATTCTAATTTTTTTGTACTATTTTACTTTCCTCACAGTCGAAATGAAAAGTAGAGTGTCTAACTCGGGTGAAATTACCCATTTCCCCTCGAACTATTGGCGCTCTCACTTCGTTCGAGCGCCAGAAATATCTCAGGTGAAATGGGTCACTTTCCACCTTTTGTTATCAATCTACTATTGATATACGTTATGCCAATCCAATTTATGGAAAGTGTAAACAAACCGATTTCATCAAAATTCTTGTAGAAACACCCACTAGATCGAATCAATAACAAATTTATCTATAATTCGTGTCTTTTAACTAGACGTCTAACGTCTAATCACTTTTTTTAACAAAGTTCACTGAAGTTCAATATTTGATTTTTAGTCACTTTTTAGTTGAAAAATCTTCGTCAAAATCTGACGTTATTTCTTGAATGAAACTCGTGTATAATCTGTAGCAGCATAGACTAGCGTAGAGATGGTGGAAAATTTGACATTTTAAAAATCGATTAGTACTCGATTGAATAAGCGATTCAAATTATAAAATAGTTACTGCTTTTATAATTAAATATTTGGTACCATGCCGCAGGGTCCATTTTTAGATTTATTATAGTTTTAGTTTATTTAATTTTATTGTACCTAATATACCTTTCTTATAGTTGGACCTGTATTGTTCTGGAAATAAAACTTATTAGTATTATATATAAAAAAAAACAGTCTTTGGAATTAAACCAAGTATTGTAAATAATAAAATAGACAAAAAAATACTTTGATCTATTTAATTAATAAATTAATGGATTTACTGTACAGATAAATTAATTATTTTGCAATAGGTTCTAGGTTTTCACATCATTAAATGTCTGTGGTCGGGTTAGTGGCGTCTTTGTTTACCCTTTCTATAAATTGGATTGACATAAACCATACTTACTATTACTATACCCCTTTCAGAACTGCAGGGCTACTACGAAACTCGAAACTCGAAGTTCGTGTCGTGCGGTCCCTCTGACACTTACCGTAGATTCAGTGTTATAACCCATATATATTTAGAATGGGCTAATTATTAACTTTCAATTGATACCCATATTATTACAATACAAAATATTTTTTTTCGTTCCTCCGCCATATTTTTTTTCGCAGACGCCATATTGAAATATTATATAGCCTATGTCACTCCGACAATTATGACGAATCCAATGACACCTTATATGTTAAAATCCGTTTAGCCGTTTAGGCTGCAGCGAGGACCAAAGAAATGGACATACATACCCACCTACATACATACATACGCTCGAAAACATAACCCTCCTTCGGGCAGTCGGGTAAAAAAAAGGGAAAAACCCTACCTACAATCTCGAACTTATAACGCCATCTTCTGGCGAATAGAGGAACTACAAGCCAGAGCTATTTGATAACAGATAGCGTTGGTCCAGTTACTTTAATAGTACATAACTTTTCTCAAACATGACATGAAATATTGACGTTGTGTTACAAATAATAGGCTGAAGTATCGCGCTGCAGGTCCTGTGGCTCAGCTGCGTGCGTGCGGTCACTCTAGCGGCCTGCAAAGAGATTTCATACAACCTTGCAGGTCGCTGGCCGGCAATGCGACCGTCTTTTGTTTTAACGCGCGCTCTGCGACACACACGCGGCCCACGCACAGCACCACCGCCCGTAGCCGCCCGCCGCCAGCGCGACACGCGCGTACACAACAGGGCGACCAGACTAGCGTCCCGCCAGCTTCATTCCTTGTTTTTTTTTTTTTATTTTATTTCATGTAATGTTTGAGAAAAGCACTATACAAGCCTCGGCCGGAACCTGGGGTTGCCGGCCTCGCATCCCTATCCGGCCTCGCTACGCCCGGCCGTCTATATCTGCTTGGCCGCCAACCCCCTACTTCCCGGTTTCTACAGTAATGTACTATTTCTCAATCATGACATGAAGTTTTGCTCGGGCTCCAAATCGGCACTCGGTGCAGAAATAAATAACTTTCTGCTTGGTGCAACAATTTACTATTTCTCAAGCATGACATGAAATAAATCCCGTCATGGCGGGACGCTATAGTATGGACGAGTGTCGCGCTGGCTGCTGGCGCGGCGGCTGCGGAGCAGGTGCTGTTCGCGTAGGCCGAGCCGGAGCGCGCGTTGAAACAAAAGACGGTCGCATTGCCGGCCAGCGGCCTGCAAAGTTGTATGAAATCTCTTTGCAGGCCGCTAGTGACCGCGGGCAGGTAGGCGAGTCGCAGCGCCTGCAGCGCATATTTTTCTATATGCATATGATAGGTAGGTACAGTCACCAGTACCAATATCTGACCCAACAAAGCGTGCATAAATATCTGCATATAGGTATAGCTTTATGTCTTAAAAAATCACAAAACAGACAGCGGGGTTGCCAGGGAGCATGACGTCTGTTACGACTGTTTCTAGCATAGTAAAAAGTAAAAGACTCTTTTACTATGGTTTCAATGGCCGGTTTCCGTGGCAGATATTAACGCAGGTGACTGCACCGTAACAGGTAGATATACTTGAAATTTTCACCGAATGTGTAGTTGTATATATGGCTTCTATAACAACAAATAGATATACCTAAAATTTATTTAAAATGAAAGAAGGGCGAGCGGTGGGTAGAATTTTATATGGACAAAAACTTGTATTTTTTATGCATTGATTAGTATGTACGAAACCCCTTGTGTTAGTGTACTTCGTTTTTGGCCGGTTTTTTTAATATTTAGAGGAATTCAACGGTTAATTTCATAATATCAAAAACAAATAGGATAATTATAATTCCATATTTCATGTTTATACTTCAATTACAATGAGGGCATAACAATTTTCTAAAAGAACTAAGCTTAAGCTTTCATCTAGTAGGTACAGTCGATCAAGATATTGACTTTGTTTTCCTATCAATTTTAATGGCAAAGTGCCAAAAGGTTTTTCTCGTTGAGCTGTATTGACAACATCGGTACCTTAACCATTTTCTTGGTCGTGTCTACGTGTAGACTATTAGGTATATATTCTCTGATGTTGGTGAGACGAGCTCGTAAACAGTTACCTACTACATTGTTTCACTTTGTGTTGACTTGACATATAATGAAGTAGTCCAAAAAACTGAATTCAGTATCCTCGGCTGTAATAAAAATGAATGACCTTGTTGAACCTACTTATTGATTTTTATTATGCTTGGGTTTTTTTAATGTCAACACAACACGTGGTGGTGAGTATATTTCTTAGGGTTATTACAGAACGGGTTTGTACCTAAGAATTAAGCAATGAGTTAAGAATTAAGATTAAGTAAAGAATTAAGATTAAGTAAAGAATTAAGATTAAGTAAAGAATTAAGATTAAGTAAAGAATTAAGAATTACTTAAGTAAGAATATTAAGTAAATTCCTGTTGTGCCATCAGCCAAAGAAGTGGTCTATCAATTTTTTAACAAGTTCCTATCAAATTAATATGCCGCTAAAGTAGAACTTTCGAGTTGACAGACACGTCTATTGGCATTATTGTTTTATGACATGCAAACGATTATCAACTTTAGGGTGGTACACCATATATTTGGCTGACGGTACACAAGTGAATATTAAGACAAAAAAACACTAGATTTAGGGGCTGTTTCACCATCCATTGATTAGTGTTAACTGACGGTTAAATGTGATGCCGTCTCTATTTGTTTGTTCGAATAGACGGAGTCGGCATCATATTAAAACGTCAGTTAACACTAATCAATAGATGGTGAAACAGCCCCTTAGTCTGTTAGGCCAAATATAAATTACCTAGTTTAGTAATTCCATTCTTAACGATATATTCGGAATTTGTTACACGTCAAAGATAAATAATATAATTTTTGGCATGGCGATTCTTGAGCAAAAATATCATTCAATCAAGCGCTTAAATTAGGCACTACCTAGTCTCCTATAACTAATGATATCACAGCATTTTTTTCTGTCGACACAGAATTTCTATCTTATCAATGGCAAAAACAATAAAGTTTGAGTTGGTAATGATGCACGCAGTGGCTCTGGTCGCCGTACAAGTTGAGCCGGCTGACGGAGCCGGCGAGCGTCCAGGGCGCGGCGGGCAACGCGCGGCCGGCGCGCGCGGCGCGGCGCAGCGTGCCCTCGAACACGCCGCCGCCCGGCGCCGCGCGCGCCACCACCAGCAGCTCGCGCCAGCCCTCCTCGCCGGCGCCCGGCGCACCCGCCTCCATCTCCGTGGCCTGTAGAACCTCGGCCAGCGCCAGCCGCGCGCACTGCCCGTGGACCTCCAGCAGCTTGTTCATATGCGACACCATAAACTGCGCCGCCTCTTCCGCTTCACTACTCCTCGTATGCAGCTTGCGACCTTTGTGACAGGTGCACCAGTGATCGTCTATTCCGGCTGTTCTGCATGTCCGATTTCTTGGGATGGGCAGAAATAAACTTATACTTCTATCTTCCGCGTAAGGCTGGTTAGAACGAGCGACTATTTTCTCGTCTTTAATAAAATCTAAGTTTACTAAGTCCGATAAAGTTGCGAACATGTCGAATGGTGTAGTGAGATGTTTAGTATTCGTTTTCAAATTGTCGTATGCTAAACTGTAGTTTTGCTGGAACGACGGTGGAAGAAGAATATAAACGAAAGGCAGGCGCTCTTCTAATCTGCCCTGCTTTGTATATCTTATATCACCCCACCTTATACCATGATCGCTCAATAGGATAAAAACGGTGTCATCTAAGTATTTGGAAGCGTCAAGTTTTTTGAAAAGAAGTTCGTAGCTATCATCCATGACCATCGGGTAATTCAAGTAGTCGTGACTCATTGTCACCTCCCAGAAAAATCCGAATAGCTTGGAAGACCTCAATGTCGTGGTTAAACTGTTTATATAATCTAACAGGACGTTGTAAAAGTACCTATTGCCCATGCATAAATAAGAATTAAAATCTTTGTTGTTTCCGGCTTTTGTCTCCGCCTCGCGCATGAAGGTGTGGAGGTAGTAGGTGGTAGGTGAACCGGCGAACCCATACTTCTCGAAGTTGAAGGTGCCCAGGCTGGCGCTGTCCTCGCCCAGCGCCGTGTAGAACCCCGCCTCTTTGTACCACTCCCATATGAAGGGGCAGTTGTCAAAAGTATTCCTAGTATGTGGCCAACAAATTTTTTTCAAATCCGTATCTCGGACCCCGAGTAGCATCGGGGTGAGGTTAGGAAACGTGTTGTCTCCCACCTTGTTGTACCCTAGCAACTCGATAGCTCCCTTCTTTTTAAGAAAAGATAAAGTTTTCGGCATCGTTCTATAGAAATTTAATCTCGAGACCGCATCGATGCCCAAAACGATCACGTTGTAAGAAGACTGGTTTTGTACAACTTCAGTGCTATCTTCCTTATACAAGAATAAAGGCTTCTTCGGTGCAAACAAAAAAAATTGATCGTAAATATTTCTTTCCATGATGTCGTAACATGTTATCTTAACAAATTCATTGATCACTTCAATAACGTCGTCGAACTCTATGCAGTCTCGATATTCCACTCTGTCATCGACGCGTCTGGAGAAGATGTCCGCTATGGACGCGGGCCGGTAGAACGCCTTATAGCAGCACGAAATGTTGTAGTCCTTGGATAAGTTGTAATAATGTAAGTTGTCCAAGTTGATCCAGATGTGAGTGTCGTTGTGGGCCAGGAGGGAAGAGTTCATGTGGGGACATGGTTTCAAGTGTTTCGGGTATTCTATGAATTTTTTGACGCTCTCATCGAAGGCGTGCAGAGCGGGGATAGTGCAGCCGTCCGTGTCGATGGTGAACCGGTCGGCTGCCTGCGGGAGGGGGGGGCGAGCGGGGCGCGCGGGGGGCCCGCCGCCCAGCAACACCAGCTCGGGGCCGCTGCTGATGGACAGCAGCAGGAAGCTGCCGCCGAATACCACTGCCACCAGAAAAAGGTACCGGAAACGGACCGGATTCGCCCGCGCTTGCAGCTGGGCCATCCTGGAAACCATAATAGTTTGGTTCTTAAAAAAAAAAAAAAAATTCAATCATTACAAGCTTTTATTTAGTTTCACCTGTCCAGTTTTCTGTCTGTCTGTCTGTAGTCAAATCTTGCAAGTTAAACTCGACCAACTTCGACTAGTTTTGCATACCTACTCATGTATATAAATTGCGTAAGAATACAATTATCTGTTAGTGACATCCTAATAGGCCGGCCAGGATCGTCTCCGCATGACGGAACTCTTCAACGGTTAATGGTATCATCTTAAAATTTGGTATGCAAATGTAGTTTGGTTTACAAGTACAGTCAGTAAAAAAAGCTTGTAGTAAAAATGTTTTTTTTGCTTGTATTGAAAAATATATTTCGTACTGTATGTACAGAACAGACGTGGACATTTTAGATAAGTAAGTATCTCATTAATTATCCATCAAACCTATGAAGTTTGTCCACTTAATCTTCTTCTATCTACATATATCTATTGTATACATATAATAAATCTGTAGCAAATAACCACTCAACATAGAAGGATGCGGTTTTCACTGATGTGTTGTACTTGCTTTGGATTAACAATCGGTTCACAAATAAAAAACCGGCCAAGAGCGTGTCGGACACGCCCGAAATAGGGTTCCATAGCCATTACGAAAAAATCAAGTAATATTTTTCTAAGGATTTCGTATTTTATACGGAATCTTCCAAGTTTAGGTATATTTTATACCTTAGGCTGCTATTTACTCTTAAACTACTAATAATTCTCAAGCAAACATCCGTTATAGTTTTCCTTGTAAGTTTGATATACTTACTACCATAGTGAAATTTTTCTACTCACTGGTTTAGATTTTAGAGGGGGGGGGGAGGACGCCCTATTTTAATGAAAATTTTCACTTTAAAGTTGAATATTATTTTACAAACAAATCACTGAATCGAAAAACCGTCTTAGCAAACCCCTAATGGTTTTAACCTATCCAACGATACCCCACACTATCGGGTTGGATGAGAAAAAAAAACCATCTCCACTTTACGTCAATATACCTAATAAATAAATAAATAATACCTAAAATACCTAAAAAATATAATAATACCTAAAATTACATTATATAATAATACCAATAATACCTAAAAAAAAATTGTTTTTGAATTTTTAATTGTACTATTTTGTCGGCATAGTTTACATATATGTATATCCGTGCAAAATTACAGCTTTCTAGCATTGATAGTCCCTGAGCAAAGCCGCGGACGGACAGACAGACAGACAGACAGCAGACAGACAGACAGACATGGCGAAACTATAAGGGTTCCGTTTTTGCCATTTCGGCTCCGGAACCCTAAAAAGACACGTCAAGAAGTATAAACAATTTCAAAGAACACTTTTGACACAATTACTGTTAATTTAACGTTGGCCGGCCTCCCACTAGGTGGAAGGACGACATTACGAGAGTTGTAGGCAACCGGTGGATGCAAGTGGCGAGTTGTCGTTCATTGTGGTGTTCTAAGGGAGGCCTTTGTTCAACAGTGGACGTCCTGCTGATGTCTAGCTGATGATGATGATAATACTGTTAGTTTAGGTACCCGAAGCTTTGGATAACTATATAACCTCTTTGTGAATACAAAAGTTACAAATCATAGAAAGTAGGGAAATACATACATAACTGGAAACACCGACATAGCTGTTTGTTGCTGCTGGACGGGCCACATTGGGCGAAGAACAGATAACCGTTGGGGGAGAAAAGTCACGAGTGGCGACCACGAACCGAGGACTAAGCGTTTTGGCAGGCCTCCTACCAGGTGGACTGACACATTGTGAAAAACCGGTGGATGCAAGTGGCGAGTTGTAGATCATTGTGTCATTCTAAGGGGGAGGCATTTGTTCAACAGTGGACGTGTTCCGGTTGATGATGTTGAAATGCATAACCAACGTGAGTTGCCTCACATTACTGTGGTTAAGCATATCCAATAGAGTTCAGCTTAGGTTGGAGGGTTTTAAGGGCGCCCCGCGCTTGGTTCTCTTGGTCCTCTTAAAAGAGATTGTCGGCAAATACAGGGAAAACACAGAACATCTCTATGAAGTAGAAGAGACTAGCATCGGTACTCCGCCGCGATTTTGTGTTCAGGCGGTGCTTTATTCAGGCACCGTAAAGGACCTAAGTGTCACCATAGCCACGACTCTCTTACTGAAATCAAGAGGTCATTCATCAAAAAATATATGCGCACCTGTCTCCGTCCATGCCATCCAGCGCAGTCCGTTTTGGAATAACCTGAACTGCTTCTTCGGCCACTCAGCTCACGTTGTTTGACCGCACTGACAACTCAACACAATTTAAGACAGTCACTTTACGCATGTCCCACAGATGGCCGAATTCTGGCCATACCTTCTACCTAGGTAAGCTGGTCCCAAGAGTGGAGTCTCCTGTCCACAAGGCCATGATTTCTCTGACCACGACCGAATGTTTTGTGCGGGAATGTTTGAGGTTGGTTTCTCTGAAACGTCGCCGGCAGCGGGTAGGCACCGTTAATTCGTGTGGTGCGACGCACATCAAGATGCCGCCGGTCGCGTGTGACGGGCCTGAGAAACCAGGGCCTTAGTAAAAAAATAGAAAAAAAAAAGGTAAGTAGTTGAAAAGCCACCACCCGTCATTAAATAAAAGCAAAATGGGATAAGTCGCAGAAAAGCCACCCGTCTAGATAAACTCTATCCTTTTGAAGACAAACAATCAACACCATAGAGTAATATGAAAATACTACAAGAAAAGCAAGGCGGTATATCTTATAATCACGTTCTGCTCCCAATGTTTGTCATTGTGTATAAACAAGAGATTGACTCTGTCACTAAAAGCAAATCTTATCCGTTTTATTTAAAATAGGAGATTCGCGCTGTCATCGTTCATCCACCATTACCTCTCATATTTCGTTTTTTACAATTTTTTTGCCGTACAACGGCAAAAACTACTAGACACTGGCAAAATTGTCCTCCGATGGACAGAGCCATATTTTTTTAAAGAAACAACAACAACAATTATTTAAAATAACTTAACACGGGAAGTTTGATTTCGCGCTGTCATCGTTAATCCACCATTACGTCTCATATTTCGTTTTCTATATTTTTTTACCGTACAACGGCAAAACCTACTAGACACTGGCAAAATTGTCCTCCAATGGACAGCGCCATATTTTTCTAAAAAAACAACTACAACAACATCTTAACATGGTACCAGAGCGTGAAATTTTAAACTAATAAATACACTCCGTGTACATTCAGTGTTATATAAAAATGTCGAGCGCAAAAATCGTCCCTCTTAAGAGAGAAAATTATGATACCTGGGCCAGTGTCGGTTTTAGCACTTCCAGGGCCCTGGGCGAGATTTCCACGGTGCCCCCAACTTTTGGGAATTCCCTAGAAGGTATAGGCTTCTGGCGCCCCTTTTAAGACCGGCGCCCTGGGCGGTCGCCCCACCGCGCCCTACCCTAAAGCCGCTACTGACCTGGGTTATACAAGCGGAGGCCATACTTATACGGCATAAGCTATGGAAATTCATTGAAAATCCTGTCAACGCGGATTCAAGCACAACGGATAAGGAAGGAGACCGACAAGCCAGGTCAGGTCAGAGCTTATTCTCATAATATCTCCATCGGAGTTGAAGCAAATAAAACATTGCAAAACTGCCAAAGAGTTATGGGATAAACTCAAAAGTACATAGGTACACCAGCACGGGGCTTGCTAGAAAAGAGCCCCTATTGAAGCAACTCATCCTTACAAAATTAGAAGGGAATGACGTCATAACACATCTCAATATATTTATGGATAATGTTGACAAGCTGGCTGACATGGATATAAATATAAACGAGGATTTACTTACCATCATCATGCTTTACAGTCTTCCATCGGAGTACGAGAATATTAGGATTGCAATCAAAACGCGCGACAAACTTCCGTCTCCTGGTGAACTGAAAACCAAAACTATCGAAGAGTCTGAAGCACGACACAATAGAAATAGCACATCAAATGATGAACCTGAATCCTCACATCAAGAAGAAGCTTTGTACGTCTCATGCAAAATCTGTAAACGAAGAGAAAATATCTTCTAATGAAAAACACATAAAGTATGCACAAACTGCTGGAAGAAAGATAAAGATACGACAATGAACAAAAACAAATATAAAACAAATTTTGCTTCGCAGTGTCTTCTGGCTCAAAAAGGAAAGTCTAAGAAACCTGAATGGGTCCTAGACAGCGGTTGTACTTCGCACATATCTAATCAACGAGACATGTTCAAGAATATAGAGAGTTTATCAAGAAAACTTAACTTCTCTACTGAAGAACACACATCAGTGATTGAAGGAAAAGGCACAGTCTCATTTTTTACGAAAAACAGTAATGGTTTAGCTTTGACGAGCTCCATTGGTCATCTACGGTCTTCTTCATCAGGTCCAGTTTACCAAATGATACTTTTCGAATGTAAATGCTTAAAATAAGCATGGCATGGCATTTTTAGCATCTTAATGCAAAAAAACAATCAAAATCGCCATAGATGTACCTATAAATTTTGAGGTTTGCCCTCGATTTCCCTAGGATCCCATCATCAGATCTTGACTTGGTGACAATGATACCACCTCAGACGAGTACCTACTCTTTCGAATAAAAAAAGAATCTTGAAAATCGGTCCACAGTTGACTGAATATTCGGTGAACATACATAAAAAAATACAAACATTGGAACATAGATCCTCCTCCTTTTTTGAAGTCTGTTAAAAAGTAAAGCCGACTCCGATTGAAAATATTTTACCTACTATAGTTCGAAGTCGGTGACTCAGCACGACCCAGCAGGAGGGATTGAAACCCATAGTATATAGATGAGGTAGACGACTATTGTTTTCCACTCCTGCTGGCTCGTGCTGCGAGGCACCGACTTCGAGCTCACCTAGAAAAATATTTTCAAGGGTTTTGAATTCGGCTCCACTTTTTGTTATTTTGTTATTTATTTGGAGTCGGTTTCACTTTTTAGTTAATTTTTTTGTATTAAATATTTTCAAACAGGTAATCGTCATTTTACAGACAAATTAAAATATCTTAAACTGTTCGATATATTTTTATCTTGTTTTTCACTTGTGAACTGATTCTAATAGAAGTACCTGGGCGACCAAGCTCCGCTTGGCCTAAAACTCGGTACCAAGCGTTTTCCCAGAGATAAGACAACCTAGATCGATTTTTCATTCCCGAAAACCCCAACATACCCTATCAATGTTGGAGCCGTTTCCGAGATTCTGATTATATAAATACAAGAATTGCTTGTTTAAATATTAGATACATAGATACTTAGATTAAAAAAATGGTTTATCTGGCGACTTTTGGAGTACAAATGAAAACAGTTCTAGAACCAATAATAAGAATAAGAATAATTTTATTTTCTCAAACATGCTCGGAAATGTATGCGTTAATGTCACGAAATGGAGACATGAAGTTTCTCATTTATGGCTCCCTACCACCTCCCTACACAACTTCTTGGCCTAGGCCATGAAGTATGTATGAAAATCCATTATTGTCCGCTGCTCTAACTTTTTAAATTTGCTTACTAACATTAAACTGACAAAGGAAAAATTACGAACAGCCAACCACCACTACTCTATAAGCATTTGCGATACTGCGATGCGATACGATGCGAAGCGATGCGATGCGATGCGATGCGATGCGATGCGAAGCGATGCGATGCGAAGCGATGCGATGCGAAGCGATGCGAAGCGATGCGAAGCGATGCGAGCGATGCGAGCGATGCGAGGCGATGCGATGGCGAGCGATGCGAAGCGATGCGAAGCGATGCGAACGATGCATGCGATGCGAAGCGATGCGAAGCGATGCGATGCGAGCGAAGCGATGCGATGGATGGATGGGGATGGATGAATGGATGGATGGATGGATGGATGGATGGATGGATGAAATATTTCCTCACATGTTTAGAAAAGCACTATACAAGCCTCGGCCCACCCGAACTCGTCCCTTACTTCGTGGCTTCAGGCAATTATACAGTGCCGCGAGATATATGTGGTTAACAAAAAAGTAAAACCGACTCCAAAAAAATAAAAAAAAAAATAACAATAAATGGAACCGACTACAAAACCCTTCAAAATATTTTCCTAGGTGTACCTACTAGCTCGAAGTCGGTGCCTCAGCACGAGCCAGCATAAATAATTGAAATAAAAAAACCGACACGCTCTTGGCCGTTCTTGTTTATTACTTCATCACGTCTAAACCACTGAACCGATTTAGATGAAATTTGGTATACATATAGTTGTAGTCACAGAGATGGACATAGGATAGTTTTATCCCGGAAAATTTGTATAGTTTCTGCGGGATACATTGTATACCGAATTTCATCTAAATCGGTTCAGCGATTTTGACGTGATGATGATGACTGATGAAGTAATAAAGAAACAGACTTACAAACTTTCGCATTCATAATATTAGTGGATGGGATTAAAAGTAAGTGTTTTTTATATTATGTATGTTGTTCGACAGTCAACGTCATAAATAAGTGATCACTTTTTAGGTATAGGTACCTTGTCGCTTTCAGTCGTTTATCAAACATGACGTTAAAGTGCCAAGGTACAAAAGTGATCACTTATTTATTACGTTGAATGTACCTACACGATATGTCATTAATTAATTATAATATTTATCTAATTAGTTATCAACATTTTTTTTCACGTAACCCAACCTTTCAGACCGCCAGTGCCCTGTCACTACCAGATTATTGTATTGTTACACAATTTACATAAGTATTCCAAATTTCAAGTCAATCTGACTACTGGAAGTGGTCAAAATATACTTGCAGAATTTGACTACAGACGGACAGACAGACAACGGGACAGGTGAAACTAAATAAAAGGTTGTAAAAAGTAGCCTTTATGTTATTCCAGCTATCTACGTACCAAATTTCATTCAAATGCCGTTTTAGTGTGAAGGAGTAACAAAAACAACTCACACACACACACAACACACACACACACACACACACACACACACACACACACACACAAACTTTCGCATTTATAATATTTACTTATATATAGTACTTGTCAATTAATTAGCTGTACATGGCTGACAATTATATTTTTATTAGAAAGTTAACAGTGTGGATTTTACTTTATTATTTAAATTTATGTAATGGTTAAGTTACAGAAATAGCGTATCTTTAACTTCCCTTAAAAAAAAGCCTGGGTGCCGGTAGCCCAGTAACACACTGTAGATAGGCAATGCTAATATATCAATACTGTGGAGTCAAAGTTATCGATACTATCAAAAATTCGATATATCGTTGCAACCCTACCTGTCAAAGGACGCGCGTGCGAAGGTAAAGCCATAAATCGCACGCGGCATCCTTTGACAGAGGCGGCGCGTGTCAAAGCGGCGGCGCGATACAAACACCGGCCATTTGCCGCTCGGCACGGCTGCCAAATTAGGGTTTTCCCCTCAAATTTAGGGGTAAATAACTGGGATGGGGTATTTTAAGGATTGTTGGGAAGTTTTGCTTTTATATTTATTTTGTATTTCTTATATTTCACATTATTTCTTGATAAAAAAAATAAAAATACAAAATTATTGGCCTGGGGTAACCCGATCTAGCCAGTCAAATTTGATGACTCAGCATGACCCAGCAGGATCGTGATAGACGACTATTGTTCCATACCTGCTGGCTCGTGCTGAGTCACCGACTTCGAGCTTTCAAGGGTTTGGCGTCGGTTCCATTTTTTGTTATTTTTTTGGAGTCGGTTTTACTTTCTTCTTAAAAAAATATTTTTATACGTATTAACCTGTTGAACCTAATAGATTTTGCATTACCTGCAGCAACGCATGCTAAAATGTATTAGTAGTTAGGTTATATTAACATATATATGTTTTATCCAATATAGCTTCCATCGAAAATAGCCTAGTGTGTATTTCTTTTCAGTCGGTTCCATATGGGTATCAAATGAAAGGCTCGAAAATAGAATCTTCACACGAAAAAAAATCAAATCCAATGTCGCTGCCATCACAAAAGCAAATGTAATCGTCTGGACCATAGTTCAAAAAACGGAACCCGTATAGTTTCGCCATGTCTGTCTGTCTGTCTGTCCGTCCCGGCTTTGCTCAGGGACTATCAATGCTAGAAAGCTGTAATTTTGCACGGATATATAATGAAACTATCCCGACAAAATGATACTTGTACAATGAAAATTAAAAAAAAAAAAAACATTTTGTGGTACCTCCCATAGACGTAAAGTAGAGATTTTTTGTATGTAAGTAAGCCGGTGGGTGGAAAATTAAAAAAAATCTGGATGGTAAGTATATCAAACTTACAATCCTGCCTGATGTCATTATACGACATGTTGCTGCTGTGTGTAATCATTCACTTCATTCTTGTGCGCACTACCTATACTAACATGTTTTAGGGATTTCCAATTAATTATAGCAATTTTTAGGGTTTTTAACTTAAGTTTTAGGGATAAATATTTTGAGGAGTTGGTAACTCTGCGCTCGGCCCGCGCGCTGTTTGTGACGACGGGCGACGGGCGCGGGCCCGCGCACGACCCGCGCCCGCGCCCGCGTTCTGTGTGAAGGGCT
>NC_133498.1:6759875-6890867 GCF_025370935.1 Choristoneura fumiferana | reverse complement strand
CACGTGTAACTACAAACAAGGGTTGTTTATTGTTGCTCTGCTGTACAAGCCAATACGACTGACATGCCTATGGGTATACGTAGTGCCACCAGAGTTGTGTTCACGCACACAAGAACATGTCGTGTAATGACAGCGGGATTTTGACATTCGCTCATTCATTTCCTTCGTTCTCCTTTTGTGCAATCAGTTCTTCATGTAGCTGTGTGTAATCATTCACTTCAACTCTCATGGCACTACCTATACGCGCTGATTGTACTATACTATGCATTTATGTCAATTTATTTTATAGCAAACTAGCCGTTGCCCACGACTCCGTCCGCGTCGAATTCGTTTATCCCTATCCCGCGGGAACTATGCAATTTTCCGGAATAAAAACTATCCTATGTCCTTCTATGGGACTCGAAACTATCTGTATACCGAATTTCATCTAAATCGGTTCAGCGGTTAAGACGTGAAGAGGTAACGAACAAACAAGCTTACAAACTTTTGCATTTATAATATTAGTAGTATTAGTAGGAGGTATAATACGAGTGTAAAGTAATTTGCATTTTTGTTACTAATGTCAAATACATAAACTTCGGCAATAAATTTCGAAAAACTCAGAGGTGCGAGCCCGAGCTCAAACCTACGACCCTCAACTTGAGGGGCCATAGTCAAGCCTTAATTTTCACATTTCTGATTTATTTAACATCTGTAACAATCCCAACTGAAAAGTGCTCGAAATTTTCGCGAACGAACGTACTTACGCGCAAATAATTTGACGACTTAAAGACGTATTGGTTACAACAGGGCTTTATTCGGGTAGTTATACGATCAATCAAGCAAACGGCATCGACATTGTGAAGTTTAAGGCATTGTTAAATAAATTATGAATAGAACTATTTATTTGCGGGCGTACGTCATTTTTAGGGTTCCGTAGAGATTCCGCTGTCTGTATGTAACTAGTTAATGGGTCAATCAACGTTTTAGTGTTGTTATTCTGTCCCGTGACCCAGGAGACATCAGTGATGCACTTTTGAACATGAAACTACCGTGAGACTCACAGCAGCCGCCGATTAAACTCGAGTTAAGACGTGAGTTATCCGGGTCAATATAATATTATTATTATTAATATATTTAATATGAGTGATGCACTTGCTTAAAAAAAATGTTTGCAATGTATTCCTTCCTATTAGCATGCTTATGAGACGAGCCATGAAGGAATTGCGTTAAAACTGTCACAGCTAACTTTTGGTGGATTTGTACCCCATAAAATCATACTTTTAAGAAGTGACCCGGAAGACATTACCATGGCGACCAGCTACACTAAAAAATTGATTGACCCTAATTACAAGTGGAAATAACGCAAGTTGAATTATTAAAAACATTCTCAAATCTGTTTCCAATGTAATAAACATGTTTATTTTTCACAAAATCATGACTGCGGTCCTGCAGTTTTATCTCGCTTCATTAATTGTAAACGAGATATCTGACTCATACACGGCATGTAAGAGATTGCATGAACGTTTTTAACATCCAGCTATTCAGCTGATAACAAAGATAAGAGTGATACGTTGGAAAAATGTTTGGTTTTCAACGAAATTGTTACTGATTTAAAATAGAAGGGCGCATCGTGTAACGTGCCGACGTTCGCAATCGCATTCACAGTCTCTTTCTACCCTTGTCTTATGCCGTGTGACGGAAAGAAAAGGTGAAAACGATTGTCATTCCAAGTGTGTGTGAGTATTCGGCCGAATGTCCGGTAAAACTTTTACCGAACCGAATATTCGGCATAATTGATTTCTAAGTAGAAACTACAAATATGATTATTTTTTGTTGAAATGTAGTAATTTGATCATGCAACTCAAACAAAAAACTTGCTTAATTTCATACAATAACCCAAAGCCCAGTCCTTTATAAAGGACTTATTGAAATTTAAACTTCAAAATCATAAATGACAAAGTTTGATGTTCATAAATCAAAAAAAATATTTGGGCGTTAGGAGGATAAAGACCTGATTGATTATATTAACTTATTATTTTATTATAAAGATCCATCCCAGCCTATATACGTCCCACTGCTGGGCACACTCCTCCTCTCAGAACAAGAGGGCTTGGGCCACAGTTCCTACATGGGCCCAGTGCGGATTGAGAACTTTACACGCACCATTGATTGCTTCGCAGGTTAGTGCAGGTTTCCTCACGATGTTTTCCTTCACCGCAAAGCTCGTGGTACATTTCAAATATGAGGTGTGAGCCGGGGTTCAAGAAAGGGGGGGAGGGAAAGATCACTGTAGCTTAATCTCAAAACAGCTACATGTATACTACTTTAATAACCATCTTTTTTATCTGCGGTTATTGGAAATCAAGCTACCATGCCAACTCAAACATACAGCCACACTGTACCTCATAAAAATAACACATTTAACACTCAACTCATACATGGCTCAATACTTTAAAGTATTTTTTTAACTAAAATGTTATAAAATTATTTAATAAAAGTATTCTAAATGGTTTTGGAATTAGACCACATTGAAAAAAAAACCCGGCCAAGTGCGAGTCGGCCTCGCGCACCGAGGGTTCCGTATAAATATTTTTATTATATGATTGAACTAAAAATTTACGGTTTTCGCAATTTTTCCTTTATCTGTGCTATAAGACGTTGCTTCGTACCAAATTTCAAGATTCTGAGTTCACGGGAAGTACCCTGTAGGTTTTGATTCCCTTGCGAGTTTCGAAAATTTGCGGCATAAACGGCTGTATCTTTGATTGCGTTGGCTTAGAAGTTTGATTTTTTCACAGCTCCAAGGGACAGTAGACCTGAGTATTTGATATAAATTTCAGCTTGATACCTCCACGCGTTCCTGAGACGGTCTTGACAGACGGACGGACGGACAAGAAAGTGATCCTATAAGGGTCCCGTTTTTTCCTTTCGAGGTACGGAACCCTAAAAAGTGATCAATGCCAATTGACACCATAGCTTTTACGGTCATGGTATGATATGGTATAATGTTTAGAGGCCTTAAAACGTACCCAGGGGGTAGATAGTGCCCCAATTCCAGTGTCAATGAACTTGTGAGTCACTAATGATGGCCGTTCGGCCCGCTTACGGCTAAGTGGGCCGATTTAATGGCTGTATTGTGCGTGTAAGTTCGTTATTTATTAACCCAGCTGTTGCCCGCGAGTCTGTCCGCGTACAATTCGTTTATTCACTATCCCGCGGGAACTAAGCAATTTTCCGGGATAAAAACTACCTGTATACTGAATTTCATCTAAATCCGCTCAGAGGTTTAGACGTGAAGAGGTAACAAACAAACAGACTTACAAACTTTCGCATTTATAATATTAGCGGGACTAGACTTCACCCGCGGCTTCGCACGCTTAAATCATTAGCAGTTGAACTGAAATCCCAGGATTCCCAGGATTATACCAAATTACCATGGCAATTACCAATAATTATAAAATGGATTACATTAACATTGCACATTTAAAACAACTGTGCCAAATTTCGTGACTAAACCAAGCAGTTGAGATTTCGAGATTTTATCCCGACCCTATGGGAATATTGGGATAAAAAGTAGCCTATATGTTAATCCAGGCTTTCAGCTATCTACATACCAAATTTTATCCAAATCCGTTCAACTGTTTTAGCGTCTAGGAGTAAAAAACATATACACACTCTAAAACTTTTTCATTTAGAACAGTAACTTTAAGGAAGTTGCACCATTTAAATTAGTCAATGATATAATTATAAATACAGTGTAATGGTTTTCCTTCCTTCTTTCGTGCCAAAAGCCAGCACTAATTCATTCGAATTTTATTAACATGTATCCCATGGACAAAAATAAATTGTAGTTTTTAACAGAACACGGCTTATTATGTTTGCTGGATGCAACCAGAGGTGTTACTTTGAATAACATCATATCAGCATATCTAGGATAAAATGTATCCCATGTTACATTTTAACATAAAACAAGTTGGGTAGTTGCTTGGGTAAAAAAAAAAATTATAAAGACAAAGCGCGTCAATCAAGGGCCCAATTACAAAGACAAAACGCGTCAAAGTAGGGCCCAGTGGTGTTTTGCCGTGATAAAAAGCATCATAACTACGGAGCGACGTCACGCCGCCATTGAGGGAATAATAATAATAACCTATCTATGTAAGTGTGTTCCTTATCCCAAAATTAGACCGTATGGAAAATGCTAGCTAAGCGGTATTGCAGTATCATTGACAATAGGATAGTCTTTATCCCGGAAAATCGCATAGCTCCGGCGGAAAGCGATAGTTGAATTCTATGCGGATGGAGTTGTGGGTAACGGCCAGTAATTAATAAAAGAGAACATAATGTGTAATACTTTTGATAACCTAACTAAACTACACTACGACTTTGACACTGGATGTCTCAGTTTAAATTGTAAAGGTACAATACAATACAATGACTCTTTTATTATACACCAGAAAGAAAAAAAGAAAGAAAAAAAAGGTAAATTACAAACAAATTACTATTTGTTACTAATGTTTTTTACTATCAAGCTTTTTACCTTGTCTAATATACAAAACCAGATTAGGCATCACGGCCATGACCAAATCTTGATTTCAAAGAATTGCAGTGTCAAAGTGGAGATGGGTATTTCTCCACTAATTGGAAAATTTGAACAGTCCCCTGCCAACTTTCTCTTCAAATTATGATGATTTCAGCAGTAAAAAATGGTTATGCAACATAACTAGTGTTGTGTAGACCTATATAAATGTATCCACAAATGTCCATCTTAACAATTATTTTTATATCAATCATAATCAGGCAAGAGGAGGCCTGTGCCCAGCAGTGGGACGTATGTAGGCTGGGATGGATAATCAGGCAACAATTAACTTTTTTTTAAAAGATATACTACTTAAGACTTGGATGTGGATCACCAGCTGTTATTTTTTTTTCAAAATATTGTACTTTATAAAGTACATTAGGCCGTTATTCTTAATGTTAATTGGTCCTTTATAAAGTATGTGAGGGCTCAGGAGGTTGTGCTCCTAATGTAATTAGGAGATAGTCCATAAAATAACATATAGCAACTCATGTTCTTTAAACAGTTGTCCAGGGGACATATTAATGGTAATGAGGTACAAGAACTTTGTTGAGCTCCATAACATAAATATAACAGAAAAGTGTTACTTTTTATTGTGATAACAACATGTCATCAGATAATATAAACTATAAACCAATTATGTTTATCACAATTATGTCTGGACAAATTTGCTAAAAGAGAAATTAATCACAATCTCTACATATTTTTTTCATGAATCACGACATAAAGAGTGACTGTTAGCCCATAATCTATTGACTTCAATCTTTAAAATACTAAGTTATTTAAAGTTCTGCTTGTTAATCTGTTTCTTTTATCTTTTTATGCTTAAACCTTTGAACTGATTTAGATGAAAATTGGTATGAAGATAGTTTGAAACGTTTGGGAAGTAGATAATGTGCATTTAATGAAGAATTTTTATTTTTCTCAACATGAATTTAATAAATTAATAATAGGATTAAATGTCAATAACTGTTAGTAAACAAAAGTGTTTGTAAATTATTGGAACTTCAGGTCAAAAATTGTTGTTTATAATAAAAAAAATTCATTGTAAGAATATATAACAATAAACATGAAAATTGTTTATTAAAGGCTATTTTCTGTGCCAGATCACTGTTTAAAAAAAATGCAGTGAATTTTAATAAACTCTTTTAGTCAGGCACTATTACACACTACCATAACTTCTTTTTAGATTAAAAAAAAAGTAAAGCTAGGAATCTAATTTGTTTATAGATCAATAAGACTTCCCGTCGTCAAAATCAAGGTTTCTTCAACATATTCCTGTTGACAGATATTTATTTCCAAAAACTTTTTTAACCTCTAACCAAATCCTATTGGGAACTTCCTAATAACCAAGAACCTTGATATTTGGCATCAAGGTTGGTCTCACTTCTCACTGCACATTTGCATTAATTTTACTACGAGAGACCTGTAGCCAGAAGTGGTACAAAATATCTAATTTTACATTATCTTAAAGTTCTATAGAACAGTATGCATCCCTATAATCAGGCAGGAAAATAGTGAGTATTGATTCTGGTAATATTATGGTGGTCGTGTTGCGAAGTTTCTCATAGCTGTTGCAACACAATGGTCATCTTTAGCAAGCGTTTATTAATGAATGTCCCAATTATCATAACATAATTGCGTTCGACTCACTTTCTCCCTTCTATCTCACTCACTCGTGAGCATGAATGAAAATAAACGTATCGCTACAACTTATGGTAATACTTACGTCGTACGGGACATTTTTTTCCGCAATAGAAGCCCTGTCTCGATCTGGAAATGGAAATACAAAGCGAAATAAGGACACTTTTATAATGCACTACACTGTCTACACTGCACATTATAGACGCGATCAAATAGGATTAACTAGCAGCGTATATTAGGTTTAAATAATATGTACCGTCGTCGTCGGATCCCGACGGAACGGGCGCGTTATCCGCCTTTTTGATCCCCATTTCCATCACTTCTATATGGTCCGTGTCCCCAGAAGCCATTTTTGTTCCACTGTTGCACCCCCTATTTTGAAGTCACTTTACTCAATCTTTGCACAATATAAATTATCATGGCTCACATCACACTGGCATTGCTAACACACTGATTCACTGTAATTTAATTAGAAGAAATCAATTAGTTTACGCGAAAATACTCGCCCAGTAACATCCGTCTGACACGACCGTTCATATTTAACTGAGTTGCCTTGTTAAAAAAATTACCATAGACTAGAGAGTTTCTGCGCATAGTGCTACAAATCGATATTTACCGAAAAAAGTTCATGATTTTTTTTTTTGACGAGCGTTAGCGGGTTGAGTAAGAATATTTACTGCTGGTAACTTTGCTATCGTTTCGTTGAACGCCATGTTTATTTCTTTTCCGTCATTCCTTTGCCGCGGAGAGATTTTTTAAGGTTATTTCCTAGTCTTGGCGTCTGTTTTGATTCTCAAAGAAATTAGTCTTGGTTTTATAAAAGTGCGCTTCCTAGTGCATTGTTGTGAATTCACGACAATCGGTTTATGTTTCCAGATACTGAATTGAAGCCGTAGCTAATATTACAATCGGCGAATCCATTTACCGATTTACGGCGTTGTTTTTGTGAAAATGGGCAAGAAAGTGAGAGAATACAAGTCCGGCGACTTTATATTCGCGAAAGTTAAAGGATATCCAGCATGGCCGGCTCGAGTAAGTGCATAGATTTGTTTTTATTTAATTTATAGGGCTTGGAAAACATAAGCTTTGAAATGGAGTCTCTAGTAATTTAGGCGGGAAGACATGTTAGTGTTCGGGCCCACGCTTGGTAACAGAGTGATTATGCAAATAATGATAGTGTGGCGCGTTCCAGAAGCCTTTCCCTGCCTTGTTGACTTAACTAACTGGCATTTAAATTACATAATTGACAATGATAGATGCTAGCACAGTCAGTAAATGCAAGTGCATAAAGCTTCCTTCTTCAAGGCTTGGATTCGTTCTAGAAATCTGGTGATAAGCAAGAAGTATGGAACATTATCTCAGTACACTTTATTTGCGATCACTATTTAATTGTAATAAGTACCTTGACATTTCCTACACATTCAAATTTGCTGTCCAATTCACTACACTACTATAAGTAGGTATGGCATTAAAACAGTGATATTAGAAGTAAAACAATGCTTAGACATTAAGACTAAACATAGCTCCTTACTTGTCAATTTCAGTTAGGGTTTTCTATAACATAATAATTAAATGTACTTCTAAAATGGATGGTGCAGAATCAAAGAAAGTACTTTAATTTTTTCATATGACATTGTGGCCTTGTCCAAGCCATTTTTGATGTTTTTAACATTATTCATACTACTCAATCTTGAATAATCAATATGCTCCTACATATTAAAACTTCAAAGCTTTTGTAAGCTTCAGTGTTTAGAATTTTTTGTTTTTCTGCCAATGTACTATTGTCGATTGTACATCAAGTGCATAAAATGCTCAATTTTACAGTATAATTAAATTAGTTTTATAATAACTTATATTCTGGTTTTCACTCCTATTGTGAGGAAATTAAACAGCACTGAAAACATATGTTTATTTACTAGGTACTTTTAATTTTTCACTCATTGTTATATTCATATTAACCATTATTAACTTATTAGTATTAATTGCCTAGTTTTGTTTATTTTCTTAAAATAAAAAACTTGATTGTTGGTGTCAAAAATGTCCATGGTTGTCAGATTGCCTTGGTTTTAAATTTATGCAGATTTTACTTTATTTTATGCACTACCTAGGCAATTATTATTACAGGTGCAGAAACCAAATGGAAAGAAGTATTTTGTGTACTTCTACGGGACAGGAGAGACGTGAGTTCTTTTTTATTCATCTAAATTTATTTTTACCAATAGAATAATAATAAAGTATCATTAGTTTTTTAATAAAGTATTACATTTTGAAATTATCTTTTCCAATTCATTGTATTTAATCAAAAACTTTGTTCAACATAGTAAGCCGACAAGTATATTATATATATAATATATACAGAAAATTTTAGTAGGTAAACAACAATAGGCAGCAACTTCAGGTTTCTGTCACTCAGTATTCTTGTTGATATTTATACCTAGATGTTTGTAAGAGCCAGTTTTCTTCATTAACCTGAAGATTCATATGAGAAAGAAAAGTTCTGTTTCATTTTCTAAACAACTTTAACAAACTATGTACTTAAATTGTACTTAGATGATAATGCCACTGATTATTTAGTTGAAACATACATTTACTAGACTACAAATGATACAATTAATGTCTATTCCAGAGCCAATCTACCTCCAAACATGATATTCGATTATGCTGAGAACAAGGACAAGTTTTTGAACAAATCGGTGAAGCGCAAAGACTTTAATGATGGGGTTAGGCAGATTGATCATGACTTTGCCAACAATGTGCCACTTGAGCAGGTTATTGGTGCTTTGGCGGTAAGTCTATTTTTTTTTTTTACCTATTTAACAAAAATTTTTTTTTTTGCTAACTACCTTTTATCCAAACTACACATTGTCATTAATCATAATCATATCAGTAGTGGGATGTCCACAATTTGACATAGGCCTCACCCATATCCATAAACCAGGTCATCTGTCCTTCTAGTTCAGGCATTTTCAACCTTTTTTGGTTTTAACGGCACACTTTGTTCATCAAAGTTTCACCACGGGCCACGGCACACCAGTAGAAAATAGCCAAGTGCGAGTCAAACTGACGTGTAGAGTACCTAAAGGGTTCCGTACAGTATACCCATAATATGTATAACATAATATAATGGACAGCGGAGGCTTATTAATAGGGTCTCGTTGACACCATTTGTACGAATCGCATACACTTCGCGGCGATCGCGGCACACCTGAAAATATACGCGGTACACCGGTTGAAAACCTCTGATCTAGTTGGTGGTAATTCGCTTGGCTATGTTGGTGATCCTTGTTCTTCTACATACCCTGAATGTACTTTGTCTTAAATATGATCATTTACAATTTAAAAGATATCACATTCCATTAAATTACTGAAATTTCTCATCCTTAGGATGTGGAACCAGCTCCAGCCGATGATACAATGAATGATTCAGTCAATGACACTGTAGATGACTCCGCCATTGCTGACACAACTGCTGACGAAACCATGGATGACGTATGTATACTTCTTACATTTTGTACAGGCGAGTTCTTAAATTTGTGAGCAAGAATTCAATCAAAAATATCCGAATGCTACATAATTATTAAGATGCTTATTCTACGCCATTAACAATTAGAGCCATGTTCATATAATATTTTTAATCAAATTTTTGCTCACAAGTTTGTGAACTTGACTAACTTGTTTAAGGAATGCTGATGTGTTCTTAGAATGGGAGACGTTTGTATGACTGGTATTATGCTTCAATGATATGTTTAGTTTATTGCAAACGTAAAAATACGCTGACGCGGCGGTTAGAGTGAGACATGGCATCCATAAATGGCATCTAGAAGTTGTTTTTGTTTTAAAGTGCATGTGTTCTTTTTCGTCACGAGCATGTAGATTTCTGATGAAGGAAGTGTCAGTTTTGTGAAGAGCTATTGCCTCAGTTTAAAAATAAAAACTTTGTGTTTTGAAAAATAAGTGTCTTTGCTGGTGACTGTACAGGTCACTTGTTGGCACATTGTTAGTAATTTTAGGCATAAAGGTCCCAACCTACTACAGCGTATCATACCATGACCGTAATAGCAATGTGTCAGGCAAAAATAAATAAATAAATATCATGGGACAAATGACACCAATTGACCTAGTTCCAAACTAAGCAAAGCCTGTACTATGGATACTAGGTAACGGATAAACATACTGATATAGATAAATACATACTTCAATACTTACATATTACACATCCAAGACCCGAGAACAATCATTTGTATTATTCATACAAATATCTGCCCCGGCCGAGATTCGAACCCGGGACCTCAAGCTTCGTAGTCAGGTTCTCTAACCACTTGGCCATACGGTCGTCGTTATATATATAAATATACTCTTTGTATTGAAAAGTATGATATTATGCCCACTAGCTCGTTTCTTAACCAACTGTCGTCCTCGTGTACCATGCACGGAGCGTCAAAAGCGGTGCCGATACGCTTCCTATGGGTATGACACGCCGTTGACTGTAGTCCGTGTCGCGTTAAATTCCGTGCCTGATACATTCCTATTACAGTCATGGTATGATACGGTGCAGTATTTAGACCCTTTTTTTTTATTCTACTGGATGGCAAACAAGCAAGTGGGTCTCCTGATGGTAAGAGATCACCACCGCCCATAAACATTTGCAACACCCGGGGTATTGCAGATGCGTTGTCAACCTAGAGGCCTAAGCTGGGATACCTCAAGTGCCAGTAATTTCACCGGCTGTCTTACTCTCCACGCCGAAACAACAGTGCAAGCACTGCTGCTTCACGGCAGGATTAGCGACAGCCCTTGCACAAGGTCCTACCACCTGCAAAACATTTACTCAAACAGCTACATAGATTGAAGTGTTGGTACTATGCTTTTCAAAAAACATCAGGATATTAGTATGATGGATTCCATTCAAGTTAAACTGCAATTTACAAGATAGAATTGTGTGTTAAAATGGCTTCCATACATCAAACAGTTCATAGCCAAAGTTATCGCCCCTGAGACAGGCGATGATTTGTCGAGAGCTCTGACATTGAGATTATTCAAATCCAAATATTCAAGTAAAGTTTACTAACTAGTAAACAATCAAACCAGTGATCTAAAGAATTTCTTTGCTCACCCGCGACCTTACGATAGCTACAAGCTTAAGAGATGCTATGCATTTCCTCCACCTCACACCACTCACCACACACCAAGCAACACTGCACACCGACACCAAGGTCCACAAACATTTACCACCTACATGCTTTTCAAAGTACTCACAGTCTGATGCGTAACTGCAATTACGATGGCTCATGCCAAAGTTATACACACAACCATATTCAAAAGTGTGTGTATAGAAGACCTTTGCTCAAGCATTCTAAGCTTAGTATCGTGTTCATGCAGTTCCTCCACCTCCACACTGTAAGAACACACACAAATCACACAAACCCATCCATCACCACCACCACACTACACTGGCGCGTTTTGATTCGAACTCAACCAGAGCAACACAACCATACACTATGCTACCAGATGTTAGACCAAATGGTGTGCAAAGAAATTCTTTTAGTTCATTGACCTTGGCAAAAAATTACTTAATCAAACCAGTATTAAGAAAGAAAGAAATAAATAAAGAAGACATACATCCTACATACATATTCACACGCATACATCCTAATCCCGTGGGAATATCGGGATAAAAAGTAGCCTATGTTTTATTACAGAGATCCAGTTATCTAACAGTTTGCATGTATATTTGTGTACATTATGGCAAATATTTTTTTTAACCTAGATGTACACCAAATTGCATTTTAAATCTGTGCAACTATTTTAATAAGAAAGAGTATCAAACCGACATTTATAATAGTAGGATGTTTTAATATTTTATCCTTGGGTATTAAAAAAAATCTGCCCTCAATTATGGTTGAAGCATGCTGCCTGATATATATAGTAAGTAGTTTGAATAGTATATTAAAATTGCTTTTTTTTTAATAATTAGGTTGTTGACACCAAGACGTGACTAATAAAAGACACTATAATTTCAGTTTCTTGACAGGTGAATTATTGCTAGATGGCGTTAGTATCGTGAGGTCCGTTTGACGTTAGTCTTGCTTGCGATTGGCTCATTTAGTTATTCAACCAATCACAAACGACTGGTTAGATCATTTCCTCAAAATCGTTATTTCCTTCCCAATATGGTTTTTTACTGAAGCTTATTTTCATAATCTCGTTTATTCCCAATTTTAATCGACAGACAGTGTCGACGGAGCTCCGCTACGGCGGAGCTCCTACTTTTGTGTTATTTTGGCCCTCCGGGCCGATGCAAACTTAACATAACCTAAACTACCTATGTTTCTGTGTTGATTAAATTTGGAAAAAATGCGATTGTGAGAATAAGGAAAAACATATTGGGAAAAAATGCGAATGGAAAATTTGCTACTAGGAAATAACGATTTTGGGGAAATGATTTAACGAGCCTCACAAACAAATGTCAAAGTTGTCAAACCTCACGTTACTAGTGCCAACTAGCCTGTCACAGAAACTCTTATTGGGTAGATTCCTGGGTAAAAAAAGTCAATTAGATTTATCAGAAAATATAGGACACGTACTTTTCTTTTGTCAATGAAAAAAAAATGACAAAGATAAAGCGCGTCAATCGGGAGTGGGGGCCCGTGACGTCAGTTCTAAAGTAAAGGTGCGGCCACATGCGGTCGCTCGACAATCGTTTCCAGCGTCAAATCTGGTCATGTGACATATAGCCATAAAACTGAAAATGTTGAGCTTCATAGCTGAAAAAAAAACTTCAATTTCGGAAAAAACACTTTTTTTTTCATTCACTCCAATTTATTTTATTTGTACCACTGCCATGACTACACTATACATTACACTATACACTAAAGGTGGTTGAGAAGTTAGCTTCAAAGATCAAGATCATTCCTGCAAGCAACCATCTTGTCGCTGCTGTTCGACGCGGCGACTTGACGCTGCTTTTTTGAGTCGCGGGAGATTCATAATAGGGTCACGTGACCAGATTTATCGCTGGAAACGAGCGTCGAGCGACTAGCATGTGGCCGCACGTTAAAAAGTGTACTAAGGTGTGACGTTACTTGGAACTAACCCTTAAATTAACAAAATTGCAAAAGTTCATGATGTAAACCTCGTCGTTACATTATAGTTATAGTCCAAAAAATTCTACATGAAAAAATATATACAAAAATGTAGTCTAGTATTATGTGCACACTGTCAATTTAAGGGTCTGGTTATATGTCCATATTTTTTTGTTTAATTGTTTGTTTTTTTAATTTAAAAGTAGTATAGTTACTTGAAATAAATACAATTGTTTTATTGAAAACAGAAAAAAAATATGCGTCCGATATTTTTTGTTAATCTAATTGACAGACTGTTTTTTTTCTTGTAGTCTATTTATCTATGGCGTCTTCTATCCTTATTATTTGCTAGTTTTATTTTTATTTGCTTACAGTAGTGTTTGTTTTAGACCGCTAATTCTACGGCAGTAAACGATGGTACAGTGGATGATTCGGACGAAACCGGTGCCTTGGTCATTGATGAAGGAAAGGTGATTAGAAAAAAAATACGAGGTTTATTGTCCCTGGTTTCGAAAAAAGGGGCCATTTGCATGTGTCTGTCTGCTCTCTTTTTGTTACACTGCAAACATCAGACAAAAATTTAGAAGTTTAGATTTGCCTTCGCAGCGAAAAAGGGTAGTAAGATCGTTTACGGTTAGACGGTACTGTGAAAGTAGTGCCATCTCTTTCGATATTACAGTAATTGCCAACACTACTTTCTCTGTCATGATTTCTAATCAGTGAGCTCTCTCATTTCGGGTTTGAAAGTGTTTTAAGGGCGTATCTAAACTTCTAAATACTTGACTTCAGGGGCTTTTGTCATGGGTGGAAATACTGGGAATGTCAACAGTGCTCTAGTGGATTAGTGGGATTTTTTTGGCAATTTTGGCCGCATTTAGACTGAAATTTTGATGTTATAGATTTTTGACTTTGAAATCTAGAACATAACAAAATCTCAGGATGTTTAACTGAAACTACATTTTCCATACTTTAAAGCTGCAGAAGCTGCGAAGCAATTCAATGATGTGTGTATAGTTCCCAATCCGCACTGCCCAGCAGTGGGACGTCTATGGGCTGAGATGATGATAATGTTGTATTCTTAGCAGAAAGGAAGGAAGTCTACCCCGAAGACGCCTGCGACCCCCAAAGCTAAAGAGGGGAAGGCGCCCCGAGGCCGTCCCAGGAAGGAAGACGCTAAAGAGGTGGAAGTGGAAGCTAAAGAGGTGGAGGAGAAGAAGGATGAGGAGATCGTGAGCAGGAGCGGGAGGAAGATACGGCCCAAGAGGTAAAGGGATTGGATATGTAAGATACGGAAAGGTCTAGTCACTGTATGACGCTGATTTATCTTTATCAGTCTATTAGTCACTAGTGCATACATATGGGATTGGATTACACGATGTTTAGTCAGAAAATAAACATTGTCACTAACAATCCTTACATAAACTGTCACTTGCCGAAGCGTTGTTTTGTAGCGAGAACAACATTTGCGATTGTGACGCACAATTTGACTGTAACGTCCATATTCTTGACTTCATCATCAGCCGGAAGATGTCCACTGCCGAATAAAGGCCTCCATAGAACGCCACAATGAACGACAACTCGCCACCGGTTTCTTTCTTGACTTACAGGACTTCAATTTGATTTTAGAAATACTTGACTTGACTTAGGCCCTATGTCACCTCCGTTGGCATCCGCATACTTGGCTGGTGAGGGAATACCGGTGGGTTTTTAATGGGTAGGCCTCCCCCCTTTCCTTCCTTCCCAATGAGGGCTATCGTTTTTTGTCTCACTAGATGGCGCACTGTTGCGTGAGGTTTTTAAGTATGGCTTTCAAAGTCTGTTATTACGGGCGTGAAAACAAAGTTTAGATTAAAATCATATTTAATACACCATAAAACCGTACCATAAAAATATCGAGCATGCCACAGTGTTGCATAGTCCCCGTTATGTTCGGAAAAAAGGGAGGACAAATGTTTCCGAAAGACAAGACTATCTCAAAACACAGACATTCATTGCCCCGGAACGCATATTTGCCATAATTAATTTCAGATATTGCAAAATATTCACAAAATTATTCTAATTATAAATAAACCCGCGTAGCTCACCCAAAAACTATGAGATTTGACATTTCGGAGACCTCACGCTACACTAGCGCCTCGAGTGGCGAATTCATACGCGATAGCCCTCATTGGAAGGACCGAAGGGGAGAGGAGAGTCCCATACACCCCCTGCGTCGTCCCCACGGCGCAGGGGTAGCGCGTAACGCATTTTCCCACTACAAAAAAAAGACCTTATGTCACCTATAGTCAACGGCTGTTATGAAGTACAGATCTAGTGAATAATTAGCTATCGTATTTTGTTGGAAAAGTTCGTATTTATCATGCTTTCTTAACTAGCTCGCTGAAGTTAACAAAAGCTAGTTGAAATAGCAAGATAAGTAAAGAAAGAAAGAAGACATCTCTCTATTGGGAGGGTGCGAAGTACTAGGTGGGGGTAGTGAAATCTATCGCAGCGCTCAGTGACCGAAAGAAGAAATAATCTAGGCTCTATCATCCGTCATACTCATTATGAATCTGTCATTAACAAAGCAATGTGTATAGACTTTTACTACATAATTTTATGTGTAATGATGCGAACTTGAATTATTGAACACTGTCCCTGTTTTGTTCTTAATTCCTCTACATCCTGGGCATGCCCAGCAACAATTGTCCTTATGAAACGGTTTGTGGTCGAAATTTTATATTGAGTGATACTCACAAAACCGGTCTTCAAAATGATACTCATTTTGATCTGAAAACGATATTTCATTTATTACTAGCGATATAAGAACAATTATATAATTTTACTATTATTAAAATAAACCATTAAGATAGCTTTATCTTTTCGTTTAACAGTAAAAGTACAACTAAACATGAAGTAAACAAACCCTGACATAACGAAAATAAAACCCACTTTTTGAATAAATTTTACTTACCTCATTTAATTTTAATGAGCAAAAATTCACAACCTTTTGTCCACCCAAATCACGGTATCACAGTAATTTTGTATTATAAATTAATACGTGATAGGTTTGATTTTTGTCACAATGCTGCGATGAAATTTCAAAACGTCAGAGCCTCAGAACCAAAAAAGTTGCGGACGCTAGGTGGCGCTGATGTCGTGCACACAGCCAATTGTATGTAGTATCTCTTCACTATACAAGGTATAGTCAAGTGCAAAAATATGTATCTATTTGAACCAATCAAAAATATGTTACCACAGCTTTATTACGTCGGAATAAGCGTGGTACATATTTTTGAAAAGTTTGACAAGTCCATATTTTTGCACTTGACTGTACTTAGTTTGACACTCACATTGATTGACATTGACTCAGCATAATGACCCCTGCAGCGCTGATTCAATTGAGGTACGAACTTTTCCGACAAAGTACGATGGCAAAATATTATTCACTGGGTTTGTAAATCCTGACATATAAAATGCAATGCTTACTTGTTGCATGCGACTGAATAGTAAGTATAGCATTTTTTCCAATGGTTACACTACACTGTCAATATTTAGAATCTTCCCACTGGATGCAAACAAAAGCTAATATATAATATTATTCCATTCCAGATATATGGACGAACAAACAGAAGATAACGCGACGCTGCCTTCGCCGGCGCCCAAGAAACGCCGCGGCGCGTCGCCTAGCGTAGAAAAAGAGAAACCAGAGCCCAAGGAGAAGCCTCAGGACAAAAATTTGAAGGCTTACAACACTGTACAACAGGTAAAGCAACCAATAATGAGCACCTCATAAACAATTTAAAAACTAAAATTATCTTTTATTTTCTGTATAAGCAAGGACTAGTTAGTGTCTTTGGCCCGTAAGACCACGTACGCACTATGCAGCTACCCGCACTGTCTCTTTCTCGGGCGATACTTTAAAGAGGGACTGCACTGTTAACCGGATAGTGCGTACTTGGCCTTAGGCGACTCAACCTAAAAAAATAGTTTTTGGTAAAAAAATGGTTTTTAATACAAGCTTTTTTTGCTGACTGTACTTTTTGTCGACTTTACCTGCATTGTCACGCAAACTACATTTGCATACCAAATTTCAAGTCGATGCCATTAACCATTGAAGAGTTCCGTCCTGCGGAGACGATCCTGGCCGGACTACCTGAATGTCACTACCAGATTATTGTATTGTCAAGCAATTTACTTAAGTATGGCAAATTTCAAGTCAATCCGATTTAAATTGATCGAATTTAACTTGCAAGATTTGACTACACACTGCGGGACAGATGAAACTGAAAGTTTGTAAAAAGGAACTAATTTAACGGCGGAATAGCCTAATGGTTAAGAACTTCCCTGATGATCAGAGTGATACACTAAGAAGTAATTTTTCAAATTTCCCACGGGATGAAGAACTAGCCTTTGTATATTTTTTGTTCTGTCACTAGTGCAAAACCGCGGGCTTGAGATAGTATGTAATAATATTACTGATTTGTTTAAAAAATCCTCGAATATTTCGAATTTATGTTAAAAGGTAAGTATAATTATTGTTTTTGCATTTCAGTCAGAACTACGAGAATTGAAAGAACCATTCAAAAGCGGTAAGTTCTTTTTTTACTATCTGTACCTGTTTTTAAATAAATATTTATTTGATAAAATATTCACTAGTAATTTTGAAGTAAAAATCTATAAAAAAAATAGTTAAATCACTCAACATACGTGATTTTATTACGTACAAATGTATAAATAAACATTTTTTAAAAACTTACTTTTTAAAACCTTTCATATTTATTCACGACGACGCCCGCGGAAAAACCTGAATAAAGTTACGAACATTCGGACTTGTTTTAAAACCATTGCCATAAAAAAAAATACGGACTCCCTATATTTACCGGTATTCTGGCTGTTTGAATCACAGTCATTGCCTTTTAAAAAAACAAAATAAGAGAAGTAAAAAACTTGCGTTCCTAGTTCAAATATTTTTCATTGCCGCGCGTTTCTTCAGTTCGATGCCGAAGTTATTTGCGTAATTACGTTAAATATGGACGAATTTATTCAAGATTCGTGTTTATTTGAAGATATTTACAGTCAATACGAAGATAAAAATGATTTTGACAAGTGTATCGAGAAATACGAGAATGCTTTGTCGTCAAATGCGAGTAAAAGTGATACGAAACAAACTTCAACAAAAGGTAAACTTTATCGTTTTATTTTAAATAAATATTGCTGCGTTTACTGTTACGCTCAGAAACGTCAACAAACATTAAATTTTAATATAAAATGTAGTGAATTATTAAGGCTCATAAATCAGTAATCATTAAAATTTGATTACCTTCGTAAAGAATATATTATTTCAAATATGTACCTAAACGATTTGTCTCTGAGTGTAGCAGTTATTGATTATTATTTTTTATAATTGCATATTGTAAAAGCCGTGGTGGCCTAGTGGTTTGACCTATCGCCTCTCAAGCAGAAGATCGTGGGTTCAAGCTCTGGTTCGCACCTAGTTTTTCTAAATTCATGTGCGAAATTACATTTGAAATTTACCACGAGCTTTACAGTGAAGGAAAACATCGTGAGGAAACCTGCACAACCTGCGAAGCAATTCAATGGTTTGTGTGAAGCTCCCAAGCCGCGCTGGGCCTGCGTGGGAACTACGGCCCAAGCTCTCTCATTCTAAGAGGAGGCCTGTGCCTAGCAGTGGGACGTATATAGGCTGAGATGATATTGTAAAAACTGTTATAAATTAAGTTTTTTTTTTATGGAATAATTCGTGTTTGGCATTAATTTAGTGTCAAATCTGGCCGTTTCTTTGCAATACGGTATGGGGTAAGTCTGGACAGCCTCGTCTAAAATGTTAAATCACTGTAGCATTTACAGAATTAATATCCTTTGTCCTTATAAAAAAAAAATATATATTTTACTAATATTTACAGATAATAAAACAAACGCAATCAGCGAGCAATCAAACAAATCACCAGTGAAAAAAATAATACCAGTTTTCGGTAAAAAACGGAATAAAGCAAGTGACATAAAAAAAGTAACGAAAAAGTTCGTCGCACCGACTAAAATCAATAATGATGTGAAAAAAGGAAATGAAGCAAATTTAACTGGGACATTACTCGACGATGAGCTGTCTGATCTTAATCGAAGTGTGAAGAATTTGAGTACAAATGAAATTACTGGCAACATTTTACCAGTCAATTTTATGGACGCCATTTCAGACAATGCTACAGAGCTCAATTTTAATACTTTTAAACCGAACGACGAATATATGCTTACTGGTACAGAATATAACAATAATTTCGCCAATACTGCCAATACTGATTTTCCTAATAATGATTATCCAAACACAAATATTCTAACCCAAAGTACACCTAAAGCTAAAACAAAGAAACATTCAGCATTCGAAGGATACATTTTCAATTCGATAAATCTACTCAACGATGATGAAGTACCACAGAATTTGTCGCAAGAAAGCGCCGTCTCTGAAAAATCGGTGGCATTTTCACGCAATAATTCCATAACTTCGGTTACTTCACTAGGCAAGACTTATAAAAACTTGGATGTCAAAAGTTTTACAGAACCTCAAGTAGTTAAAGGCGATAAAATACAATGTTTCAGCAAAAGTACAGAAAAGTCTATAAAGGAATGCCATGAAATACCGACTGAAGATAGCTTTTTAAAGCTATTCAAAGGTAGATTTGACGTGGACTCTTCCAAAAACCACAAAGTTGTAATGACAACAGAATTCGGCGATATAGGTTTCAATGTGTTCTACTCCGATTATATCAAAGATGTGGGAAATATGGAAGATTGTAATGCGGGTGGGAATGATGCAGAAACGAGAGTTTTGATTTTAAAAATGTACCCCAAAGAAAATGCTACAGTTAAAATGAATAAAAAGTGATTTCGAAGTTTGTCATTGTAATTGATTAAAGGTTTAAATGGTTTTAGTATTTGTTTTTATTCCATGTAGTTTTGTTTAACTATAGTACAGTGCAACTAGAATGCGAACGTCGCCCGAGACTCGTCGGTTTTCTTCGTTTTCCTGAAGATTCAAATGAGAAAGAAAACGAAAACTGATCTTTTGTCCGAATGTTTAGTGTAACTACTGCAGTCAAATATATTAATCAAATGTAATGTATAAAGACAGTAACGCTGCACGCCATGAGTCTAGTTGTTGAATGCAGAAGCCGCGATAAACGCAATGCGTTGACGGGCAGTTTGAAAGATAATCTGATGCAAACGTCAAACGCATCCGTTTAAAGGTTACGGCTGATTTCGGCGAGTGAACCTCAACGAAACGAGTGTACGCTACGGAGTTGATGTAGACGCCGCATCGCAAGCGCAGTGACCCAACCTCGCGAGTGAGGCGATCCGGTGACGCTACAGAGTTGATGTAGTGAGCGCATGCCCATAAAAAATCATATGAAGAATACTAATCGCTCGAGGCGAGGCGGTGCTGGCCGGGTGCCGGGTGGCTGTAATGAGCTGTGACCTTTACGCAGCGTTTATCGCATAAAACAACCGGGCGCTTAAACTGAATCTAAGTATTTAATAAGTAACAAGTACATATATCAAGTGTAGAAGCCAATGGCTAGGTAATTAACTTAGTGGAGGTCAAAAGGTTCGACAAAATGTTAACCGGTAGTCAGGTCATTTGACATCCATTCCATAGGTACTTATTGGAATTTTTTCCAGTCACTCATTTTGTATGGTACTTTTTTAATTGTTTGTCACACAATAGGCTGAATTCCTAAAAATGTTATAAACAGTCCGTCAGTTAGATTTCCAAAAAAATTCAGGCACTTTTTTCTTTTACTGTAAACAATAAAATTATCATTATGGACATACAGCCGATTAAATGATCGATGATGACGTCACACCTACGTACACTTTTTACTAAGAAGTGACGTCACGGGCCCCCACTATAACAACCCGCTTTATCTTGGTCATTTTTTGTTTCAAAACACGTATGCTATATTTTCTGATATATCTTAACTGATTGAAGTAAAAGAATTTATTTGCTCACCAGTGACTTTATGATAGCTATGCTGAAGAAGATGCGCGCTGGTTGATTTCGAAACGCGTCAGTGTAGCGTGGTAGTGGTGATAGATGGGTTTGTGTGATTTGTGTGTTCTTACAGTGTGGAGGTGGAGGAACTGCATGAACACGTATGTTTTGCATAAACTTAGCTATCATAAGGTCGCGGGTGAGCAAAGAAATTATTTTAGTTCATTGATATGGACCTCAGCAAAGTAACACCTGATTCAATAAATTATCTAACTGATCAACTAAACAGAATACCCTAGGAATGTCAACAGCTAAAGGAGTCATTGAACCGCAAATACAAAAACACAAGTGCAGTGATATACACGCATCAGCTCTAAGAGCTGCTAGTGTATTATTTTAATAATAATAATAATGTGATTGGTTATTTGGGAGTCATTTTGTATTTTTTTTTTAATACAAAAATACTCCAAAAAACCAATCATAATTTGATTGCTTAGTAGCGACATCTCTTGTCTGGGTGAGCGGTTGGTTCCGAAAGAGTGTGACGTCTCTCGATGAGAGCGGAACATAGATGTCGCTAGTGCTGCTGCATAAGTAGCGTAGTAGAAATAAGCAACCTGAGATATGTATGCATAGGAAAAATTCGTGTCTAGATTCCTGTCCAGCGGTGCTGTAGGGGTTACAGCACGCAGCACGGATTGCTGAGGACCTGGGTTCGATTCCCAGCGCTGGTCTCTTTTTCTGGTTTTTCTGTGAACAAATTAAACTACTTCCAAGCTTTCATAAGTATAACCTATTTATTGTTTGTCCAACAGCCGATCCAGAGCGAGAAAACATACTGATCACGTACCTGCCCTCCGGAGCGTATTGCGGAGTGAAGCTATTCCAGTCGCGGCCGACCAGCTTCAAGAACGAAGCCTCCAGGCTGCAGTGGGACAAGCAAGCCGCCTCTAACGCCATCACGCTCAAGCGGCAGCTTGGTAAGAAAAAATCACACCTGCATTAATATCAGCCACAGCGGAGCGTGCAAAAATATCTGACACGTCCTACCGGCCCTGTCAGATATTTATGCACCCTTTATTGTGTCAGATATTGGTGCTGGTGACTACATACCTTCCTGAGCATGTTGCATAAAGCTATTCTAGTCCCATTTCAATTTCACCAGCTTAAATCCAAATGCATAATATCGTTTTACACATTTAGGTTTTCTGTGAGACTAAAAATATGTGGAGCTTCGTCGATTTTGTCTTACTTGTTTATTTTTCGTTGTGTAAAATGTAAGTACATTATGCGCTTTCAATGTTATGCAATATGACTATTTATTATACTATTCGTTTATTATGCTAATATAGATTATATCATCCTATTCTCCGAAATTATTCATTTCGTTAATTCTTATGTCAGTTTAATTTTTTTCTATTATTTTAACAGAGAAAGGCCAAATAACGCCGCAGTCGATTTCGGCTCAACTGGTGATGGAGCTCAACCTCACTGATGAACAAAAAGCCATGCTGGACAAGGACAGAGATCTCGGTGAGTGATATAGAAATAGAAAATAATTTATTTGCCAAGATTAAAGTACATTACCTAAGTATTTACATTGGTCGTTCTGCAGATACTAGGTAAAAATTTACATGAACATTTTGCGTACTGTAATTTTACTGAAATAGGGTCTGTGTATCAATGAAAAATTAAGAATAGATCAATTTATCGGAATCTTTATTTCCGTAGCAAAATTTCCATTCGCGATTTTTGCTTTGTTTTTCAAATTAGCTTTTTTACTGAAGCTTATTTTAATGAACTGAAGAGTTAAGGTCGCGGGTGAGCAAGGTGATTGTTTCAGTGCATTGATATGGACTTCTGCAAAGTTACGCCGGATTCAATAAATTTAAATTTGAAGTTTATTTTCACAATCCCGATTTTTTCCAATTTTAATAGACACAGTGTCGACTACAAACTTAACATAACCTAAACCAAATATGGAAGTCGCAGGCGAAGTCCAAAAACCCAATTAGATTACTTAATATATAAAAATTACATTAACTCTTAAACCTAACTTAACCTAGGAGCCTGAGCCAATGCGATGTTAGCAATTGACTAACTCCTGGAGGCTGCGTCCGCCGCTGGCGCGCGGTGCTTGGTCAGCGCCTCGTGTTTCGTGCTCACGCGGCGCCATGTTCGCTTGGTCAGCTAACGCAGCTCGGTTGCGATGTCGCTAAATTTAGCGATCTGTAGGCACGTAGCCTACATAACAAACCTACATATGTTTCTGTGTCGATTAAAATTGGGAAACAACCCGATTAAGCCACAGTAAAATACCATAGTGGGAAAAAACATTTGGGAAATAAAACGAATGGAAATTACGCTGCAGGTAAATAACGATTTTGGAAAATGATCGTAGGTAACCAGCCTTGCTTGCCTTGCACAGCCAGCGCTGCTGTACAGTCGCCATCAAATATCATCGACATCAAATATTTCGGGGCGGCCAAGGTGATCAAAAATATCGAAACAGGAACTCTAATACTATTAAAAATAGAGTGCATGTTCCGATATTTTTGGCCACCTTGGCCGCCCCGAAATATCTGATGGCGATTGTACGTACATTACGTGTGGCAACACATGTTGAGTGGAGGCCTTTTTGGTATCCTATCGTGTCACCATTATTGTTAGTTTTTGTGTTTTTAGTCTTATTACTGTACGGTGGTGGTACTGATGGAACTAAATAGATCTTTCTTTCTTTCTTTCCTTTTGTAACACCGTGTAATACTTATTCATAATATCTTTTCCAGAAATAAAGAAGTCCCGTCTACACTTCCTCAAGACGGAGATGAAGCTTATCGAGTTGGACGCGAAGATAAAGACCTGTCTCAGCCTCGAGAAGGCCGATACGGAGCTATGCCTCAAGTTGATTGACGAGATCCTAGGTAGGTGGTTCGTAAATTGTAAACTACAACTTTGCTTTGAGGGTCAATCAACTTTTTAGTGTAGCTGGTTGCCATGGTAACGTCGTCTGGGTTACTTATAAAGCACATGTTTCACCATCCATTGATTAAATTTATTTGACGTATAAGTGAGATGCCGTCTCTGTTTGTTTTGTTCGAATAGACGGAGACGGCATGAAATTCGTTAATTAAATTCGAGCGTCCCCCCCCCCCTCTAAAATCTAAACCGGTGGGTGGAAAAATTTGAAAAAATTCAGAATGGTAGTAAGTATATCAAACTTTCAAGGAAAACTATAACGGCTAAGTTTGCTTGAGAATTATTAGTAGTTTAAGGGGCTGTTTCACCATCCATTGATTAAATTTATTTGACGTATCAGTGAGATGCCGTCTCTGTTTGTTTTGTTCGAATAGACGGAGACGGCATGACATTTATCCATCAAATAAATTTAATCAACGGGTGGTGCTTGTAACAGCCCCTTAAAGTATGATTTTATGGGATAAAAATCACTAAAGTTAGGAGTTGTGACAGTTTTGAGGTAGTTCCTTGTGGCTCAGCCATAAAGCTGAAAATGTTGAGCTTTATCGTTAAAAAAAAACTCTTCAATTTCGGCAAAAACAGTGTATTTTTTTTGCATTCATTCCAATTTCTTTTATTTGTACCACTGCCACGATTGCTACTAAATGAGATTAAGAAATCAGCTTTCAAGACCAAGATTATTTCTGCAAGCAGCCATCTTGTCGCTACTGCTCGACGCGGCGACTTGACGCTACTTTTTTTTGAGTCGCGGGAAGTTCAAAATCACATTCAAAATGGGACACGTGACCAGATTTATCGCCGCAAACGAGCGACTGCATGTGGCCACACCTTTATACAATGCTTCATATTGGAAGGGTGCGGAGTACTAGGTGGGGGTGATGAAATCTATCGCAGTAGCAAAGCAAAGTAGAAATAGTTCTGGCTCTGTCATCTGTCATACTCATATGAATATGTCATTAACAAAGCAATTTGTGAAGACTTTAACTACCTAATTTTAGTAATAGATGTTTGTGTTATGATGCGAGCTTGAATTATTGAACACTGTCCCTGTTTTGTTCTTAATTCCTCTACATCTCTGACATGTCCAGCAACAATTTTCCTTATGAAACGGTTTGTGGTTGAAATTTTATATTGAGTGATACTCACAAAATCGGTCTTCAAAATGATACTCATTTTGATCTGAAAACGATATTTAATTTATTACTAGCGATATAAGAACAATTATAATAGTTTTACTTTTATTCAAAGAAACCAATAAGATAGCTTTATCTTTTCGTTTTACAGTAAAAGTACAACTAAACATGAAGTTAACAAACCCTGACATAACGAAAATAAAACACACTTTTTGAATAAATTTTACTTACCTCATTTCATATTAATGACCAAAAATGAATTCACAACCTTTTGTCCACCCAAATCACGGTATCACAGTAATTTTGTATTATAAATTAATACGTTATAGGTTTGATTTTTGTCACAATGTCGCGATGAAATTTCAAAACGTCAGAGCCTCAGAGCCATAAAAGTTGCCGACGCTAGGTGGCTTTGATGTCCTGCACAGAGCCAATAGCTGTGTGTGTAATCATTCACTTCAACTCTCTTGACGACCAGATGGCCTAGTGGTTAGAGAACCTGACTACGAAGCTTGAGGTCCCGGGTTCGATTCCCGTGTATGAAAAATACGAATGTTTGTTCTCGGGTCTTGGGTGTTTAATATGTATTTAAGTATGTATCTATCCATATAATTATATTTATCCGTTGCTTAGTACCCATAACACAAGCTTTGCTAAGCTTACTTTGGGACTAGGTCAATTGGTGTGAATTGTCCCGTGATATTTATTTATTTATTCTTGGCACTACTTATACAAACTTTCGCATTTATAAATGGGATTTGCTCCTGCATCTGACCCCACCTGGTCACAACTAACCGATTTCAATAATTCTGTAACAGAATTAGATCTAGCCGCCCTGATGCTGCTGAAGCACCCGACCTGCATGGAGACAGTCAAGCGCATGCGCGTGTACGTCGGCAACGCGCCCTCCTGGGAGATGAGCGAGAGCGAAGCGCTCACCTTCAGCAAGCAGGCGCATCGCATACGGAACAAGGCGGACGCGCTGTTCATCACCATGCGGGTATGTCATAACCATCACCTCATCACCTGTCTGTTCTACAATGCTGTTTACAATATGTAGGGTACTTAAGTTTTCTAGGATGTTCCATTATATTTTTCTTTCACTTTCCGTTTTTTTTTTGTAAAAATAAAGTGAAACTTTATTTCGGCAAACCACACGTTTCGTGAGATTAATAGGTTTTGTGCCTTGGTCTGTTTGATTAAAATCAGTTTAAAAGACCAGTTGTCAAATGCCGCCGTACGTACGTACGTGTGTGTACGTATGTCTCGTTGTACGGCATTACATTATTACTTGCCATTTATCCAAAAAAATACAAATTTTTCTTCAATATACGCGACAGGAAACTGATAGCAGTTAAAACGATCGTGGAACTACCCTTGTACCAAAATAATATAAATAAATATATCACCGCTGCTATAAATCAGCATCCTACGGTGCCAGGATCATGGACCTTGGACCGATTACCCAGTTTCCTGGGTAAAAAAACACCACACTTTCCAGACTAGAAGTCATAGCACAGTAAAATCTGCAAAAAACTTATTTCGTCCTATTTACCAGGATTTGTTCGACGTGCCGGAAGGCCTGTCCTTCTGGGAGTACTTCAACGAGCGAGTCGCGCAGTTCAAAGCCGTCACCGCGGAGCTGCACGCCGACAAGTTATTAGAGATGGTGCACGAGCCTATAGGTAAGCGTTTTACTGTTGGACTAACCTCATAGGCCTGCATTAGGTCAGTCGAGCGTAGGTGCGGCGTGAGCTAGCGCTGCCTACCCTCTAATTGGCCCAATGCACGCCACTGCTGTGTGTAAAGTTGATTTTCTCAAAAATGGTATGAAATGTTGCAATTATTACATCATCAAAACTGTCGGAGAAAGTAACGCATCCTGGAGACTGGGCTAGTGTCCAGGAAGTAACCTCGTACTGTCCAGTAAGTATGAAATTTACTTCCTGGACAGTTACGGGCTCCTTTAAAAATTTGGAACCCGTTACAAACAGCGCGCGGGTCGATTGTATTGGGTGTAGTTAACTAGTATTTTGAAATGGGTCCATGTCATCATTATCATCATTATTATCACCATCAATCATCATCACTATTATCATTATCACATCATAATCACCGTCATTATCATTATCACCATCATCATTTTTGATAAAAGCAGTATACAAGCTTCGACCAGTAATCGCCACCCTGGCCTGGCCTCGTATCTTTGATGGCCTCACCTGGCGGCTACTTGTCCAGGATGGCTTACTTACTGATCTCTGCAGTAATGTACTATTAAGCTTGTCCTGGAGGATAGGGGAGATTTATGTCCAACAGTGGACGTCCTACGGCTGATGTGATGATGATAAACTTTGCCATGGCAAGTTTCTGTCGCAAATTGAAGAAATGACAGAGCGCAAGGCCCCGACGCAAGAGGGTGTTATAAGATTGACGCCGATGTCTGTCTGTCTGTGCCATCGTAGCTCTCAAACGAATGGACCGATGTAAATGCTTTGTAATTGTTTTTTTTTACGTGAAAGCGAGTTTTCTTGCGGTGATTCTTAGCTTATTGAATTTTCGTCCCTCTAATGGAAGTTCAGTAAAATGTATTAGCTCATGCGAGTGCAAAGCCGCAGCTTAAAATCTAATATGGATTATTTTTTTAGAAATGAGCCAACCCAGCCACCACACGATGAAGGCAGCCATCGACGCTGCCAATGAGGACGATGCGGCCGAATCTGAGGACGCGGCACAGAAGAAGAAGGCAACACCTGGTGAGGAAGACTCATATCAGTTACCTAACACAGAATTAATTAAGAGGACGAGGACGAACGTTGCAAGTGAAATAAAAGCTTTTATTTCATTGATAGGCACCATAATCTACTAAAAACCAATGAAAGTACATGCATTCGAAGGACCAGAAAGTGAAAAAATAATTTAAAAAAATCAGAAAGGCCAGCTGCATTCAATTTTTTTTTAATAAAAACTAAAACTAGACAGTCGGGAGCCATTCAAAATTATAATCGGCTCGAAAATACCCAGTAAGGGGTCCCGATTGTTTGAAAAGTATGTTAGCGATTGTGCTTTTTTAGGACGAAAGTTTTAAATGTTTCCTAAACAAACTCTTCATTATTCATGAATTACTTGAAATATTTATATAAAATTTACTTTATGTGTTTTTAGCTAAAGGCAAGAAAGAGAAAGTAAACAACACTCCATCAAAAACGCCGCTGAAACGACAATCTTCTAGAAAACAACAACAACAAGAAGAGAAAGAAGCAGAGAAGCCCGCGGAAGAAGAGCCAAAAGAACCAGACGTTAACGAAAAGGAAGAAACTGAAAAAACTGACGCTAACGAAACACCCAAAGAGAATGACGACACTGAGAAAACAAATGATATTGAAAAGGCAAATGACATTGACTCAGAAGAAGCTGATAAGGAAGTTGAAAAACTAAATGATCAGTCAGAGAAAACTGAAGAGAAAGAGACAGAAGCTGAAGAAAAAGATAAGGGTCAAGGTGATAGTGAAAAAGTAGAGGACAGTCCGAAGGAAAAGGAATCGAATTCTAAAGAAAAGAATGATGAAGCTAAAAGTAAACCTGAATCGAGTAAAGAGAAATCAGAGGAAAAGGAGAGTGAAGAAAAGGATAAAACTGTTAAAGACAGTAAAAAATCGAAAGAAGACAAAAGTTCAAGTAGTGAAAAGAATTCCAAAACTAAAGAAAAAAATTCAAAAGATGAAGCGAAAAACTCTAAAGATACTAAAGACGCTAAGAGTGTCAAAGTGGGGGATAAGCGGAAAGACAAGAAGGATGAGAAAGAGAAGTCGGAAGAGAAAGAGAAGGTTGATGTTGACGAGCCCCGGGCAAAGCGATCGAGAGAGGTGAGTCAAACAGAGTAAGGAGGTAGGATAAAAAGGGTTACAAATATCTGTTGGTCCCACACTACTAGGCCTTTATCGTGGTGACCGGATTCGGTAAAAGTTAATTAAATGTCAGAACCAAATTGAACACAAGCCAAATTCAGTCAAATGAGGTTGAGAGTGTGGTTGTGTGTAATGAGTGAAGAGTGTGGAACCGTGAATGGGCGCATGAGAAGAATAGGTAAGCACACTATGTTGCAATCAGTGTTGTGGCTTTTTTTACTGAGAAAACAGTTTTATTTTTATTTAAAAAAAAAACAAGAGACACGCGTTACATCGAGCTGCTTATAAAAGGAATGGAGGGAGGGAGAGGCAAGCCAGTGTTGCCATAATAAAAAACAAACAATACTCTTGTTGGGTTCCCAACACACTAAAACGAAACAAGTGGGACTTCAAGCAACAACCTTCAGCAGTGATTCAGTTTCGTGATAATTAAGACTTTTTAGCCAGTTGATGATCTTTTTTTTTAGCTAGAATTTTTTTAGGTAGGTAGATGAAAATATTGGGGTGCCCCTTATTTCGCATAACATTAATTGTCCTAATATAAATTCGCATAACAGACTTGGCATAACATAATTGTGCACAACAGCGAACTTGCATAATTATAAAGAAGCATAACACTTATTTAGCATAATAATGAATCCGCATAATTTTATCAAACGAGTGAATAAGCTTGTTCAGGGCAAAACCGACTCGGTTAGGTTAGGCTCAGAAGGCTGCTAGGCTTAACCTTCGATGTTAGGTATTTTTTATAGTAGCGCAATAATAATCATTTTATGTTTATACTGTTTTATACTTATGCAAAGTAATGTTAGCTATAGAGGTACTGTCTTTAGGGGTGGTGAATGGAAACCAAGGTTAACCTGTATGTATTTATTGCATTACTACGTACACAAGTGTTACGCGTGTGACCGGCAAAGGACAACTGGCGCGACTGGGTCCCTCTACCTTAGGTATCGCGTGACTCCGTGTACCTATAGTAATTTATGCCAACTTACCGTTTTGCCAATCCACATTATGCGAATTAATAATTATGCGAAATAACGTTATGCCAATTTCAATTAGGACAGTGCCAATTAATATAGACCCAAATATTGGACACGTTTTTTTGTCAATTAAACAAGAATGATGGAATGAAATGAATGCAGGCACTTTTTACGTGACGCTACGGGCCACTCCTGAACTTTGACGCGCTTTAGCTTCATCTTTCTTTGTGTAGACTACCGGATGGCCTAGTGGTTAGAGAACCTGACTACGAAGCTTGAGGTCCCGGGTTCGATTCCCGTGTCGGGGCAGATATTTGTATGAAAAATACGAATGTTTGTTCTCGAGTCTGGGGTGTTTAATATGTATTTAAGTATGTATCTATCTATATAATTATATTTATCCGTTGCTTAGTACCCATAACACAAGCTTTGCTAAGCTTACTTTGGGACTAGGTCAATTGGTGTGAATTGTCCCGTGATATTTATTTATTTATCTTTGTCATTTTTTGTTCGATTGACAAAAGATTATATAATTACTAGCTGTTGCCCGCGACTGTGTCCGCGTAGTATTCGTTTATCGCTATCCCGCGGGAACTACGCAATTTTCCGGGATAAAAACTATCCCTATGTCTTTCCCCGGGAGTCAAACTGTATACCGATGTTGATCTAAATCGGTTCAGGTTTCAGTAGACGTGATTGGGTAACAAACAACCAAACATCTTCACAAACTTTCACATTTATAATATTAGCGGGAAGCAGAATTAGTTTTGAACAAAATCTTGTAATTTTCAGAGCAAGAAGACTGAGCCGCCCCCGCGTTCACCGGCGAAGAGGAAATCCAAATCTTAAAGCAGTTTTAACCCACTGACTTTTTATCCACAAGATAAAGTGGTGTTTTACTATCCACCATTTGCGCAAACTGTTTCAGTAACAAAAAAGCAACATTGCAACGGCTAAACTTAAATTGGACATATGTTTTCCATATTAGTAATTTTAATTACTTTTTTTAATGTTCAAGGCAGTGACTGCCTTGAACGCCTGTAAGAGTTCTGCTGAGCTTCACCCAGTACCTCGAACGTTATTCGTACATTACTAAAACTGCCCAATGCCGTCAACGAATGTAATATGTTACTTTAGGTATGATGGTTAGTATTTCAAGCTCACATATGCGTTTTGAGGTACTGAGCGAAGCAAGGCACCAAGTAAATATAATTGAAAACGTTCATACAGATGTAGTGAATCCTTTCGCATCGTATTATCTCGGAAACGTTGGTATTCGTTATGCTACTTCAGTCAGCCTCAGTATCCACTAAGACAGCGTAGGGGAAAGTCGCATCCAGGGATTAATAATCGATATGGTAAGTTAAGATTGTTATTCGATTTTTGTTTACACTACATTTCTGTATTATGATAGTGGGTGTTATAACATCTCGTGTGATATACTTCAAACTCGTGGTTAGACATTTTGTCAGTAATAAATAAAGTACCCTGTTTATTTAAATACAAACATGTCACTTGTTAATACAATAATTCATAGACACGTCGGCAGAATTCGGAAGTACAGTCGGTTCGAAGAATGCAGTGAAATATCAAGGTACGCCGGTCTAGCCACGCCCAATAACCAATCAAATCGTTCCTAATTAGAAAGTCAAGTTCACAGTGACCAGTTGAACGCACTCTCAAACGCAACGGTTGTGTACTGTCGTTTATGTGCTAACTGAAAAATAAATACCTTACATATTCGTATAAATAAAAGAGGCTCGGTAATTTATAGCGGAGAAAGAATAGTACAAAAACTGCAACTGTATGCGGTATGTCCGAGAGAACAGTTTAAAGTATTAAAAATGAACAAAATAAACTAACAATTCATTAAAATTACCAAGTTATGTGTATTTTTTCAATTCAATAATTTGTTTGTATTTTAACCCCACGGTGAAAGCACCTTACTGTGCCGTTGCACAGATGAATCACTGCATTCTTAACGCGAACAAACTATAGTATGGTCTCGAAAATACAAACTGAGACATGGATGCACAGAAAAACCAGAAAAAGAGACCAGCACTGGGAATCGAACCCAGGTCCTCAGCAATCTGTGCTGCGTGCTATAACCCCTACACTGCTGGACAGGAATCTAGACACGAATTTTTCCTATGCATACATATCTCAGGTTGCTTATTTCTACTATGCTACTTAAGCAGCAGCACTAGCGACATCTATGTTTCGTCGACAGACGTCACACTCTTTCGGAACTAACCGCTCACCCAGACAAGAGATGTCGCTACTAAGCAATCAAATTATGATTGGTTTTTTGGAGTCTTTTTGTATTTTTTATTTCAACTCCAAATCACCTGGGTTCGATTCCCAGTGCTGGTCTCTTTTTCTGGTTTTTCTGTGGATCCATGTCTCAGTTTGTATTTTCGATATGGTTTCACGGGATACCCGTAAAAGTAACAAATTTGGAGTTGAAATAAAAAATACAAAAAGACTCCAAAAAAACCTATCATATAGTATGGTCCGAATTTTCACGATGGGGAACGTAATATTTCACTACATCTGTTCGTGAGTGATCATGAAGAATTAAATTTTAAGTTGATAGTAAAATAGGTACTTTGGTTCAATTTAAAAACAAATTATGTCTAAGGTATCTACTCGCTACACTGTATCATGCCATGACTGTAATAAGAACGTGTCAGGAGCGGAATGTCAAGCGCATACATGACGCGACGGCGGCGGTTGGTTAGGAAACGTGAAGTGGGCATAGTCTCAGTGCCCTTAGCGTAAGTTTTCGGTTACAAAATACGTCTCGATCGCGTTCGCGTTAAAATCTCAATTTGTATGGAAACACGAACAGCGCCTCTAGCGGAACGTTTGCGATGTTCGTGTTTCCATACAAATTGAGATTTTACGCGAACGCGATCGAGACGTATTTTGTAACAGAAAAATTACACTAGGGGTACAGGCCGCGGCCACATGAAATCGCTCGACGCTCGTTTCCAGTGTCAAATCTGGTCACGTGACATATAGCGATAAAGCTGAGTGTTGAGCTTTATCGCTGGAAAAAAAAACTTCTTCAATTTCGGCAAAAACACTGTTATTTTTTTTCATTCGCTTTAATTTCTTTTATTTGTACCACTGCTACGACTGCTACTAAATGAGATTAAGAAATCAGCGTCCAATGCCAAGATCAATCCTGCAAGAAGCCATCTTGTCGCTGCTGCTCGACGCGGCGACTTGACGCTACTATTTTGAGTCGCGGGAAATTCAGTCGCCTTCAAAATGGGGTCACGTGACCAGATTTATCGCTGTAATCGAGCGACGAGCGACTGCATGTGGGGGCAACTTCATAGTTTTCAATACAAAGAATATATTTTGGCCTGACACGGTGCTATTATGGTGTAAGTGATGGGTAGAGTCCTTTATAATGTGCAAATGGTTATGATGCGGAAGGTAAATGTAAAAATTAGGTATATTATTACTAAGACGTCTAATGAAATTTTTCAATAAAGTACAGTATTGCTGCTAAAAAATAAAGCACATATTCTTCGTCGCGTCGGCAAAGTTCCTGTCCACACTCGAATTGGCTGTTTCGTTTCCTAAAATGATATTTTCACTTTTAATATTCGTTCTCTTATGTTGAGAATGTTTGTTGAAGATTATAACGCATTTTTTTAATGTTATACTGTACGTAAGGCTTCCTCATTGGCTTTTTAAAATAAATTATATGTATATTTTAAATTGGGCCAGTGAACAGTTTTTTTAGCGAATAAAAACTTTTAACGTAAATTAATTAAGTCTACGCCGAAATATCGTATATATTATGTTGCAATATTCTTACTGAAGTGTTATTTATGAAACATAATATGTTTTCAAACTTCCTCTCCGATCCAAGCTGTATTTGACACCAATTACCAATAGTTTTGAGACAGAGTTCTAACTGAAAAACATTTAATTCTACCCCGGAAAACTAGATTTTAGTAGCTCTAAATAAATTAGTCAATTCAGTTGGCTAGTAGGTTAAGTCACAGTTTAGTATCACCATACAAAATCTATGAAAGATTTGCGCCTTGGCAACTTATAAAAGTATATGTGAACGAACGTTTGACAACTTTGACATTTGTCTCACGTTTGTGATTGGTTGAATAAGTAAATGAACCGAGATAGTAAACAAGACTAACGTCAAACAGATCTCTATACTGACGCCATCTAGTGATGTATCTGTCAAGATTACCTCATTGATTGGTGGTGTCAGATTGCAACGTTGTAGCTACCGAACTACGGCTAACCGAGTCTTTTCCAAACTCGACGTTGGCGAAATCATCGATAGTATTAATGGAGCTACTATACTATACTTTATACTTTCAAGAATTGAATTAAAGTCTTAATGAGCGCAATTTATTCATCCCAGATACCAACTTAAATAACTACTTAACTAGGTGGAACATTCTACTTTATTCATCGTACATACACTGTTAGTACACTGGTATGGTCCAAATTATTTCCTAAATTAATTAGGTCCTAGCTGTCGTTGTGGCCGTGGATCGTGCTCAGTGGCGTGCAATGGAGAGGCCTATGTCCAGCAGTAGTTTTTTTTTATTTGTTTTTCTTAAATAAACAGAACACTTCTAAATAAAATATCTGCTAAACTGCATGACAGTTTGTTGACAGAGAAAATTAGCTATCTAACCTCTGTTCTTTAAATCCTCAAAACTAAATACATACATGCATGTATAAAGGCATGTAAGGGGGGCCCCGAGGGCACATTACATCCACACACGGCGGTCATGCACTTTATCACTCATATTTGTTATATTATTTTAATTCATTCTACTCGTTAACATTAGTTATTCTTACTAAGAAAGAAAAATTATTAAGAGTGATAGGCCGATGATGATGATGATGATGATGGTGGCATTGTGCTTCCCGTTTCACTCGTCGTCGGAACTACCTAATTTTCTGGAACCTAAATTGTCAGTAAACGTAACCAATTTCATAACCGAAAACTCTTTGATGTGCCACCTAGTTATGTAGTTAAGTTACCGAACTTGGTTATCTGGGTGGAACAAATCGTAGTCGCGGTGCTCTTTCCCCTTTATTCAATGTCTGCGGAATTGAGATGAATGTAAGTTTGTTGCGAGGAGTTAAAGAAAATTTGTTGTAGTTTTTTTAATGTTACAGCAATTTTGAAACCAGTTTTCAGTTGTCAAAATATCATGGATACTATTTTTTACTCGCTTTTGTATGTACGCTAACTAAACCTCTGTCGTATTGTACCTATTTTGGAACAAGAACTGCTTTATAATTAGTATATAAACCCATAGAAGTACACTCAAAATGCATATTTAGGCTGATATTTTGATTTAAAACCACTAAATATAGAAAAATAGTAGAAGTGGCAAACCTGGATTCTTGGATTCTATTCGCTGATTTTGATTACCCCATTTAAAGGGTTAATCGGAAAAGGGGCTTCCGGTTCGAGTCGAAAACTTGTTAAAAGCAGAATTATGCTATTCACTACAATATAATAATAATAATAATATTTATTTCAAGATTTTCAAGTAACTGGTACCACTTCTACTATTATTTATATTCTGTGCCTAAAACGTTAGGATTTTAAACTAAATAACGATGGGATTGTATGAGAAGCAAGGCCAATGTAAATTTATAGTAATGATTTTGGAAAATGAACTAAAACCTTGCATGATGTTATCTTCCCGATTATTGACTAATTTTAGATTAAATTTTCGATGAAAATATCCTTTCGCATTTCGATCAAAACTGGATTCCAGGTTTTACGTTTCAGCCTAAATTGTAGGTTTTACGAACTTAAAGTTAAAAGACGCATGTTGTAAATATTTTACTATATAAATTACTCCGTAGAGTAAGACTTTTTTTACAATAAGCATTCGATTGATATTTACTGTGCACTTTTTGTTGGCAACCATTTATGTGGAACTGTATTGACTGTGGCTCTTATTTGTAATAAAAACTACATATACGAGAAAAGAGATATTTTATTTCGGGGTAGTTAGAGAATTAGTTGATAAACAGAGAAGGCAGAGAAAAGAGAAGATTACATGCTTATTCCGACGTCAGTTCATTTCATCATTCTGGTCAGAATGACGATAGAATTATCGTGTATCTCGCTCTTAAATATTTTAATATTCGTCGATCTGTTGTGAATGACAGAAACAGAGTGATGGAGTGAACTGACTGAACCGAGGTAGCGTTTGAAAGGAAGACATAGTTTTGCAATTCGAGTGCCTTATGCCTGCCATCTACTAAAAAAAGGGTACTGAGTGGGAACGGAGAAACCTGACTGAGTGGACCGAATTAACATAGCTTATGATTTCTGGTAAATGGAAGCACATCTTTCATCTTTATAGCTCTGCTCCGCTTGCAGTGAAAGGCGTGGGCATTAGGGCTCCTACACATGAACGCGATAGCGTGATGATGTATTATCGTGGAAATCAGGGTGTCAATCCTTCGTAGATTTCCATAACAGCAATATTTCGGATGTGTACCTATTTATTGTTGCAACTTTTAAAAGGATAACTTAAATAATATAAAACAATTTTTTTGTTCGTCTTAGATTAAAATTTATTTAAATTTTTAAGACGCAAAATAATACAAAACAATGAAAAAAAATAGTAACACAAACCTAATTACTAATTACAGAATTATGATACGAAACACCGTAGAACGACTCATTTTAAGTATTTATTGTCTTTTAGCACTGCGATGTCTGTATGAAACATTTCCATTCCAGTCATACACAGAGGATGCTATATGATTCAACTGCTTCGACTATAAACACAAATTGATCAAAGAGAAAACACGAGGAATCTTTACGCTATGTAATTCTGACCTGAAAAAGGAATTTCTGATTTCTTGTTCACCGATTAAGTACCAAAGTTCTAAATTGTGGTTCACGGTGGTTCCAAAAATATCGGAATCGGTAAGTACGGCAATGATGTTTTTATTTACATTGAAATCGATTAATGAAATGAAATTTATTCAAGACTTAAGCCCATAGTAGGTATCGCGCCGGCCCTGGGTGGGGTAAAGCAAGAGAAGCGGTCGTTCTAGGCGCTAGATAGCAAGAGGCGAGATTTTCCAGTTTACAGTGCAAAATAAAATTATGATGGCGACTTTTGAGAGGCGCGGAAGAGGTGTAGACTATCTCGCTATTCCTTGATCAAGGGCTCTAGCCGGCGCTCGTCCATAGGTATACAATTAAAATTATAAGCAAATAGAATAAATGAAATGGAATTGTAGTAAATGGCGATTAGTCGAGTGTTTCAAGAAGTTTCAACGGCCTCATTTTTCTGGTCATATTTTTACGAATTGGCTGTAGATTTTGACATCGTTGTCGAGTTCCTTTATTTCTATCAGATAATTAAAAACACTGTATCAGAATATATGGCCATTTTTACAGAAAAGTGGCCAGAAAAATGAGACTGTTAAAACGCTTGAATAATTAAATTAAACTAAAAAGCTTTAAAACATTGCGTTTATTTTTAATTTACTGGACTTGAGCTTTTAGAGTTGTCCTTAGCCATTTTCAAAAATCGCGGTTTACTCCGATTCCGCGATAACCGGTTTAAGGTAGCTCCACTAGCGCTCATAAAGAATGTTGGCGTCTCCCTCTCTCACAGCAACAGTCACTGTGTTAGAGGAAGCGAAGACCACCCTTTCGTCCATTAATGTTGTTCTATAAATAAATACACTAATGAATGACCAAATGGCTAAGTAACGGATAATTTACGTACATAATAAAGTTATATGAAAATTTACCTACCTACGTAACGTAATAATTCTCGACATGTTTCGTTACACATTACTTATTTTGTTGTATTTTATTAATTAATTAATGCAATAAATCTGGTACATAAGATACCAAATCCTTTAACAACTGAGATAATCTGCCATCTTTTAACATATTTTCTGAATAAGATAGAGGCATAGGCAATGAATCAGAGTCCTCAGACGATAACGATGATGATGAAATAGATGATGAAGACGTTGGTAGTGGTGATAAAACATGTGCAGGTAGTAATTTATGTGGTAATCCATTTAAAACTCTATTGATCAATGGCCTAAAACCAAATGTTGGAAGCTTAAGTGATTGTTTAACAGACAATGATGATTCAAGTGGTTTTTCTTCTGATGATTGTATAGAAAATAATGATGAAAGAAGTGCCGATAATTCTGGGGTTTGTGAAGTAACGTCTGGCAATGAAGTTCCACGTAATATTCTAAAAGCTGAAGGTGATTCAAGAGATTGTGACTCCGCTGCGGACGGTGGATTAGAGGCGGACGAATTACGTACTGGGGATTTTATAGGAGCTGGTGGTGCCACTTTTGATGATTGATTAGTTACTAAAGAAGCTTCTGGATATGAAACTTCTGTTGGTTCGGGTACTGATGATAAATAAGATGGTGACGAAGCCAGTGACGATTCAAATACTGATGGTCCTGGGTCTAGTGATGAAGATGATTCTGGATAAGGAATTGAAGGTGGTTCAAATGCTGATGGCGATTCGTCCTGTGACAAAGTAAATATTGGTGATTCAGGACCCAATGATGTTCCAGTTGCTAGTGGCAAAGTAAAAATACGTGATTCAGATGCCCGTGGTAACTCAGGTTTTTCAGGGGGCATTTTCGATTCAAGTGCTTGTGATAAAGCAAATGCTGATGTATCAGGTGCTTGTGACAAATCAAATGCTGGTGATGCGGGGGCCGATGATGCTTTAGCTTGTGATATAACAGACACTGGTGATTCAGATTCTTGTGATAAAGCAAATGCTGATGTATCAGGTGCTAGTGGCAAATCAAATACTGGTGATGCGGGGGCCGATGATGCTTTAGCTTGTGATACAGCAGGCACTAGTGATTCAGATTCTTGTGATAAAGCAAATGCTGATGTATGAGGTCTTTGTGACAAATCAAATACTGGTGATGAGGGGGCCGATGATGCTTTAGCTTGTGATATAACAGACACTGGTGATTCAGATTCTTGTGATAAAGCAAATGCTGATGTATCAGGTGCTAGTGGCAAATCAAATACTGGTGATGCGGGGGCCGATGATGCTTTAGCTTGTGATACAGCAGGCACTAGTGATTCAGATTCTTGTGATAAAGCAAATGCTGATGTATGAGGTCTTTGTGACAAATCAAATACTGGTGATGAGGGGGCCGATGATGCTTTAGCTTCTGATAAAGCAGATACTGGTGATTCAGATTTTTGTGATAACGCAAATAGTGACGTTTCAGGTGCTTGTGACAATTCAAATACTGGTGATTTAGGTGCTGATGATAAGGCGAATAATGATAATTCTGGCACTGATGATGATTTAGTTTCAACATATAATGGTGAATTAGGGTCAGGTGACAAGTCAGCTTGTGATAAATCAAGCAATGGAGATTTAGGAACCGATGATGAACTATTGAACTGCGACGAATTTTGTACTGACGATTCATCTGAATTAACAGATGCTGATAATGACTCATTTTGTGATAAGGCAAAGACTGGGGACTCCGGTGGTGTATTAGAGTTTAATGATCCATTAGCTGACTGTTCTGTGGTGTTAGAAACTTCTGGTAATTTAGATTGTAAATATTGATGTAATGCTGAAATATTTGCTAATGGTTCTTCGTAAGCTGGTGAAGTATCATTTGCTAGTAATAATTTAGAGGCTAGTGATGAACCATTTAAATGTGATTCTTCAAAAGCCTTTGTTAAAATATCAGTTTGTGGTCTTTCTGAAGCTAGCGATCGAAATTGTCCTACATATTGTTCATGTGATGAACCATTTTCTAGGAGTTCTTCAGGATCTATTGGTGAAACATTAACTAGTGGTACCTCTGAGGGTAGAGATGAAACATCACCTAAAGTTTGTTTAAGTGATGAAGCGTTAACTAATGGTTCTTCAGGGGCTGGTAACGAATAACTTGTTAGTGGAAAGTCAGAATCTACTGATGAATCACTTGCTTGTAGTATTTCAGAATTTTGTACCTTTACATTATCTAGCGGTTGTTCAGTGACTAGTGATGATGAAATATAAGCAAGTGATGAACTATTTACTAGGGGTTCTTGGGAAAGTAGTGATAAGCCATTTGCGAGTGCTCCTTCAGAAGCTGGTGGCGATATATTAATTAGTAGTTCTTCGGTAGCCAAAGATGAAGTATTACCTAAAGATTGTTCAAGTGACGAAACATTTACTAGTTGTACTTCAAGTGCCAGTGAAGAAACATTAGCTCGCAGTCCTTCAGAGAAAGGACCTAAAGGTTGTTCAAGTGATGAAAAATTTCCTAGTAGTCCTCCAGAGGATAATGAAAGATTAGTTTTTGGTCGTTTAGAAACTAGTGATGAAACATTTACTGATGGTTCTTCAGATTTTGGTGACGAATCATTTGCTAGTAGTTTAGTAGCTACTAATGGAATATTTGTGAGTGACGAATTATTTATTACTGGTTCTTCGAAAGAAGACAAAGCATTTGCTAATGCTCCTTCAGACATTAGTGTTGAACTATAAGTTAATGGTTCTTTTGTATCCAGCGATGAAATATTACCTACAGGTTGTTCAAGCGATAAAACATCCGATAGTTCTTCAGACGTTAATGAAACATTGTCTACAGGTTGTGTAACTGATGAAACATTTGCTAATGGTACTTCAGAAGCTAATGAAGACACATTAGTTAGTAATGAAACATTATCTAGAGGTTGTTCAAGTAATGACACATTAACCAGAGAGTCTTCGGAAGCTGGTGATGAAACATTAGCTAATGAGCCTTCGGAGGTTACTAGTGGGACATTATTAAAAGTTTGTTCAAGTAATGAAGCATTTGATACTGATTCTTCAGACGATAATAATGAAACGTTAAATAATATTCTGTCAGAGGCGTGCGATGAAAAATCTGCTAAAGATTGTTCAAGTGATGAAACATTTACAAGTGGTTCTTCAGACGCTACTGATGAAATATTAGCAAAAGTTTGTTCAAGCGATGAAACGTTTGCAAATGGTTCTTCAGAAGCTAGTTGGCTTTCAGGAGCGAGTGGTTGTGTAGACATCGGTGTTGATACATTTGGTAATTGTTGTGTAGTATCTACTAACGAGACATTTGATATTAGTTGCGTAAAACTCAACGATGATGAATTATGTAATAGTTGGTTAGAGTCCAGCGATGATGCACCAGCTAGTGGTTGTTCAGAGGCTAGTAATGATACATTAGATAGTGATAACATAGAGCTCAGTGATGATGCATTAGTTAATGGTTGTGTAGAGTCTAGTGGTGATGCATCAGATAGTGGTTGTTCAGAGGCAAGTGATGACACATTAGATAGTAATTGCGTAGAGCTTAGTGATGACGAATTAACTAGTAGTTGTGTAGAGTCCAGTGACGATGAATCAGCTAATTGCTGTGTAGAGTTTAGTGATGGCACATTACCTGATGGTTGTTCAGAGACTAGGGATGACACATCAGCAAGTAATGACGAATTACCTAGTTGTTGTGTAGAGTCCAGTAATGACGCATTTGATAGTGATTGTGTAGAGCTCAGTGATGACGAATTACCTTGTAGTTGTGTAGAGTCCAGTGATGATGCATCAGCTAATGGTTGTGAAGAACTCAGTGATGACCAATCAGTTATTACTTGTGTATCCAATGATGAGACAGTAGCCGGTGGTTTTGCAGAGGGCAGCAATGGCACATTACGTAGAGCTTTTGTAGAGTTTAGTGATGACGCTTTAGCTCGTGGTTTCCTAGAGTTTGTTGATGACTCATTAACTAAGGGTTGTGTAGAATCCGAAGATGACGCATTAGTTAGTGGTAGTGTAGAATCTAATGATGACACATTAACTAATGGTTGGTCGTAGGCTAGGGATGACCTACTAATTAATGGTTGCTCAAAAGCTGGAAATGACACATCGGCTAGCGGTTGTGTAGAGTTCGGTAATGACACATTAACTAGTGATTGCGTAGAGTTCAGTGATGACACATTAGCTAGTGGCATTGTAGACTCCACTAATGTCCTAGTAGCTAGTGGTTTTGCAGAGGATAAGAATGACACATTAGCTCGTGGTTGCATAGAGTTCGGTGATGACACATTACTTAGTGGTTGTGCAGAGATTAAGGATGACACATTAGCTAGTGGTTGTGTGGAGACCAGTAATAATACATCAGCTGGTGGTTGTGTAGAGTCTAGTGATGATACGTTAACTAGTGGTTGTGTAGAGTTCAGTGATGATACATTAGCCAGCGGTTGTGTAGAGTTCATTGATGATACATTAGCTAGTGGTTGTGTAGAGTTTAGTAATGATACATTAGTTAGTGGTTGTGTAGAGTTCAGTGATGATACATTAGCTAGTGGTTGTGTAGGGTCCAGTGATGATACATTAACTAGTGGTTGCGTAGAGTTCACTGATGATACATTAGCTAGCGGCTGCGTAGAATTCAGTGATGTAACTATGGCCAGTGGTTTTGTAGAGGGTAAAGATGGCACATTAGCTGGTGGTTGTATAGAGTCCGATAATGACACATTAGCTGGTGGTTGTATAGAGTCCAATGATGACACATTAAGTAGTGGTTGCGTGGAGTCCAGTAATGACGCATTGACTAGTGGCTGTGTAGACTCCAGTAATGTAACAGTATACGAGGTTATTGCAGAGGGTAAGGATGACACATTAGCTGGTGGTTGTGTAGAGTCCAGTGATGACACATTAGCTAGTGGTTGCGTAGAGTCCAGTGATGACACACTAACTATTTGTTGCGTGGAGTCGGATAAAGACGTATTAGCTAATAGCTGTGTAGACTCCAGTGATGTAACAGTAGGAGGGGGTTTTGCAGATGGTAACGATGACACATTTGCTGGTGGTTGTGTAGAATCCAGTGATGACAAATGAGCTGGTGGTTGGGTAGACCCCAGTAATGATACATTGACTAGTGGTTGTTTAGAGTCCAGTGATAACAGATTAGCTAATGGTAGTTGTGTAGAATCCAGTGACAACACATTAGGTAATGGTTGCATAGAGTCCAGTGATGTCACATAAGCTGGCGATCGTGTAGAGCTTAGAAATGTTGCACTATCTAGTGATTTTTCAGAGGCTAGTGATGAAATACTAGTTATTGGTTGTCCAGAATTCAGCACTGAAATATTTCGTAATGAAACATTTTCCAAGGGTCCTGCGGAACTCGATGAGGAAGGAAGTCGTAGTTGATCAGGATATGATGTAGTATGTTCCAATAGCTCTCCTGGAGTTGACGGAGCTGGTTGAAGCGCTGACACTGTCAAAGAATGTGCCTTTCTATAATACCTATTATGAATGCAAAAGTTAGTGTGTAAAGCAGAATTTAGACTTGCAAGAAAAATCGTGCAAGTTGCATTACATTGCGGCGCTCGACTTGCTTTGCGGCCTTGCAATGTATGTAATGCAACTTGCACGACTTTTCTTGCAAGTCTAAACTCGGCTTATGTTCTCTTCCACGTTAGAACGGTTGGATTTGGATGAAATTTGATATGTACACAGATAGCTTGCTCATGCATTACACATTGGCCAAGTTCTTTTTATCCCGATACTCCCATGTAAAGTCTGAAAATCTGTACCGTAAGACCACGAGATTTAGAGAAATCCCGGATTTTCAATTCAACAACCAAACCATGCATATAAAGCAATGCGAGCAAACTCGGGGTTAAAATTAACTAGGAAATACAGCTTACCTCCAAATCTTATATCGAAGCATATCAATAACACCCATCCAACGAAATGGTAAAATTCCATCGTCCTCTGCACCACTGAGCGATCGTTTTTTTCTTTTTTCACTAAGATAAACGATCTGATTGTTATAAAATTTAATTACACTTTTTTATTAACTACATGTGCATGTTTTATGTATAGCTGTGTCGAATACAGCAGAAGTGTGATCGCTTTATCATCGTTTAAACTAATATGGTGTTATTAATAATTTGACTAAATCTGGAACCGATTCATATAAATCGGATTTACGATAAGAATCGAAGCAGGGTTATTCTACTTTTCAATCGTAGGTGTTGGTTGATCCAGTCACTTATGCAATATGCAATGAGAAGGGGTCAATCTCGGAATGAGAGATAATAAGCTGGAAACAAAGGCTGGAAACTCGTGGATGGATGGATGCCCACGTTGATCAGGGATTATCAATGCTAGAAAGCTGTAATTTTGCACGAATATATATGTGTAAACTATGCCGACAAAATGGAACAATAAAAAATTGGAAAAAAATTTTTTTTTAGATGACTTCCCATAGACGTAAACTGGGGTGTTTTTTTACTCATCCAACCTTGAAGTGTTCGTTGTCGTTGGATAGGTCTTTTAAAACCATTAGGGGGTTGCTAAAACGATTTTTCAATTCAAAATCTAAACCGGTGGGTGGAAAAATTTGAAAAAAATCAGGATGGTAGTAAATATTATATTATTATTATTATAAATATATCAAATTTACTAGGAAAACTATAACGGTTAAGTTTTCTTGAGAATTATTAGTAGTTTAAGAGTAAATAGCAGCCTAAGGCAGGGTCTCTTAAAGTGGGGGTCCGTAGCATGTGTGTCAGGGGTACCACAGTAAGTCAGTCCATAGATGAGTGAGAGTATGTATAAAGGGTCAGTCTGTAAACCTATTTACTAGGAAATTTCCAGTTTTTTTTTTACAGGGGTCCGTGGAGTTGTTTAAATTGTGAAAGTGATCCGCGACTGCAAAAATTTCAGAAACCCTGGCCTAAGGTATGAAATATACCTAAACATGGAATATTCCGTACAAAATACGAAGTCCTTAGAAAAATATAACTTAATTTTTTCGTAATGGCTACGGAACTCTATTTCACACTATTAACAGCCTATAGCACCTATAGTCCGTTTAAGAGCGTTTATACCTGCTGAGCTGGCAACGTTGCATTTTTGTTAGTTTTTCTCGATTAATCCATAAAAAAATTATGGAAATTAAAAATGTGGTCTGTAGAACTCTTCTTAATAACTATATAAGTTAATGTGTCTACTCCAATAATTATTCGTGAATTTCGTGATAGACTTTTATATTCTTTAATGTTTATTAACGGTTTTTAAAGAAAATAAAAGCCTAAAACGAATAATTATTGGAGTAGACACATTAACTTATATATTAAGAAGAGTTCTATCAGACCACATTTTAAATTTTCATTATTTTCTTATGGATTTATCGAGAAAAATTAACAAAAATGCAACGTTGCCAGCTCAGAAGGTATAAACGCTCTTAAGACTTGAATTAACGGTCAAATTGTAACACGTTTCTCGGTATTCCGAACACAAATGGACTAAAAATACCTACATGTAAGCCGGTACATTTATTAGCGGTAGGTATTTAACTATTATGTTTTTACCAAGGACTTGGTTTTTACTACAGAAGTTCACACAATTTTAAATAGTAGGTAGTTACGTTGTTATTTCATTTTAAAACGTGTTCAAATTTTACCGTTAAGTTTCAGATGTTAAAATAAATGGAGTATAGGTAGTTAGTTTGACATTGTTTATTACTTTGTACCATCAGCCAAATAAATGGTCTTTCATTTTAAAACAAGTTCCTATGAAATTCATATTCGTTAAAGTCGAACTTTCAAGTTGACTGACAGACACGTCTATTGGCATTATTGTTTTATGACATGCAAACGATTATGAACTTTAGGGTGGAAGATCACATATTTGGCTGATGGTAAATGTATAATGTTTTTCCATCGTATCTTATCGGAAAAACTCCTATTTATCATGCTTTCTCTAGCTTTACTAGAGTTTACTGAAGCTAATTAAGAAATCAATAAATATATACAAGCATAATATCCGACAAATACGTTATACGTGGTATCAGTTTTATTTGTATTTTCATAAAAAAATAGAATGATCCCATTTTAGCTATACCCATTTTAATCTTCACGCTACTTTAGAAAATAGTTATATTACAATTCATTGATATTATTTAAGTAAATACTTAACCACTTATAATTATAGAGAGGTAGATAAATGAGTGAGTCATTAAAACATACTTAACTAGCATAAGTTTTGTAGAGAACGTGTTTGTGTTTTAAGTCAAATAATATGAAATTATTTTGTTGACAACACGCGCCGATAGAGGCGCTTCTAATCCAGCCAAACTGCCAAAGTAAATACGGTATTTGACTATTTTTTATTTATTTTATAAATCAAATCTTGACAATGTGTATTATCGAATAGGAAAACTATTTTTAATCTACTGTTACATATTAGAGTTAGAAAGGTTTAAAATTCAAGATTAGACAGAGAAAGAAATCCTTGCATGTGAGGTCACATGCCAATAGCACCATACCTGCTGAGAGAAAAACTTTTTAGATAAGGGACAGATATATAAAAAAAACACTATAAATAAAATTTTAACTAAACAACATCGGCACCTATTTTTCTCTCAAAGGTTTTACTTTATCATGTATTACTATTAAATAAAGCATAAATTGTCATTTTATGCCGTCTAGATCCAGCGTAAATACGAAGTTAACGACCATGAGAAGTGAATATTAAAATATTTTTCACTCAAGTTTGTGTACGGTTCGACGAGCGATTTCGCTTGTCTTGATCAATGATCAGCTTTAGTAAAAGCCATGAAATCATTATACGGATACTTAAATTATTGCTAGGCCGGCAACGCACCCGCAATCCTACGAATACTGTAGGTGTCCATGGGCAGCGGTGATCACTTACCAAAAAATGAAAACAGAAGACCTATTACAGACAAAAAATATTTAATGTAAAAAGTAACAAAAGAGGTGCTTTATAAACTCAAGTGTATTAAAATCTGCGACTTCGTCGTCTCTCTCTATTTTCTTCAGGATACAAAAAGCGTATTTTTTTCAGGCTTTCATTTGCTTCGTTTTTATCTGAAATTAAGAAAAATTTTCTTTAACCAACTTTCCCTACGCAGATTTAACAATAAAATGGTTTAACAAAACCACTAACAAGTTTGCGGCAAAAGTTGAAGGGTATAAGTAATTTCTTTTACTGAAATTCCGGGATTTAAATTCGGTGGGTTCGATCGAATATGTATATCATCATCATCATCCACCATCTCGGCCTAAATATACGTCCCACTGATTTAGGTAGGTATGCATCAGAGTTCAGATACTTAAAAACTGCGATTGCCCTGTTCGCCACCCCCTAAGGCCGCCGCTGACTTCGATAACGCGGTGTAGGTAGATGATGTTACTAGCGCCAGCAACTACTGCGTCGTCTAGTGGAGCTAGGGGCCAATGTGTTTTTAGTGGTATGCTCCCTAAAGTCAGTGCCCCACATAACTTTCCACGGAAGATATGCGTAAAGCATTTTCACATCACCAAAAAAAGGGTCGTTACATCTATTATGTTATGTCATAGGTACCTAACCTAAGCTACCTCGAAGCCTAGTGAATGAGGGTTTTCACAGAGGCGAAATATCGCTAGATGGCGTTAGGATCGTGAGGTCCGTTTGACGTTTGCTCAAATGAGCCAATCGCAAGCAAACGTGCTAGCTTGTTGCAGGCCATATATAGTCTGGCAAAAAAGAGTAGCAATTAAAAAGTGGCAACACTGTAGTGTCCTCCCTTTTTGGTTTGACAGGGTTTGAAAGGGATGACACTACAGGGTTGCCACTTTTTAATTTCTACTCTTTTTTGCCAAGCACGGATAACAGATGGCTGGGGCTGAAAAGTTCTCGAATGGTGACCGCGGCAAGCGCAGTGAAGGACGTCCACCAACAAGATGAACGGATGACCTGGTTGAGGCCGCGGATTCACGGTGGACGCAGGTCACTCCAACCGAAGCAAATGGAGGTCTATGGGGTGGGGGAAGCCTATGTCCAACAGTGGGCATCTTACAGCTGATATAATGATGACTACCCAAGGGCTGAATTTTGGAAAAGACATACAAAAACGTCGCAGTTTAGGTACACAAATAACCTCACTTTTCACATCGAAAAATGTCATGAAGATACTTACATTCCTGATTTTCTTCACATTTGTTTTCATACACATCAAATCCATAGCCATCCTGTATGGTCATAGATGTTACTGGCAACACCCTCTTTCTACTAGCATAGTACAGGTTATTTACTACTGCTGGGGCATACATGCCTCTAAAGAGATCCAAGTATGTTTGCCCCTGTGGTATAACATGCGACTCCCTTTTAGCTTTGGAAGATATAACTTTGCAAGGTAAGTATCTACTTTTGTGATATTTCATATAATCTGCATTGTAGTAAGAGTAATTCTGTATGCTAGTTTTAGCCAAGCAGTTCTTTTTAGCTTCACTTTCAGTAATAAATTCGAAATCAGATGAATTGTAACCATCATCTTCTGAGTCAGAACTTAGAGTTATTATGCCAGTTTCTTTAGACACAATTGTTTTTAAATTGTCTCTTTTTTTAATTTCATGTTTCATTATATTATTACAATCAGTATCTGTTTCAGCTGAATCTAAATCTATAATGACGTAGTTTTCTGTTTTATTTGGTTTTAAAGTAACTGTGGCCTGGTTTTCTAATGAACATTGGCCATATGGTTTGAGATTGTCAGTTACAATTTTATTTATATCATTCCCAACTGTATCATCATTGAGTTTATCTGCAATCTCATCTACATCAATCACATTATTTGAAGTTACAGTTTCCTCTTTTTGTGTCTGAGTATCACTTAAAATGCTTTCATTTTCTATTTTACAGTTAGAAACGCATATATCATTAAATATCATTTCAAATTCATCTAAATTGATAGCGGGATCATTTTCAGAAATCACATGAGTGGGTTGTACAATTTTAGGAATATTATTTTCAGTGTTAATGTCAGTTATGCTAAATTCTCGCTGTCTCAATTTCTCAAGTGTGTCTACAGACATTCGCATTTCGTTAAAAATATCTCCAAAGTTATCTGCATTTATAAGATCATCTGTACAGCCAGTATTTTTTTTAATACTAAGGTTACTATCTGCATTCACAGTGGTTATTTCAGAATTTTTAATATCATCTTCATCACACATTTTATCAAAAGCATCAATAAGAGAATTCTGTGATATATTTTGGACTTCTCTTTCTATTTTCTCCATTGTTACTAGAACTTCATTTATATCGATTAATGCTTCAAAATCGACTAAATTATCCATTTTGCCTGAACCTAAGAAAACCACAAAAAAGTTAGAATAGGTTTTTTTAAACAATACCTATCTAATTATAACTTTGACAGTATATTTGTAACAATTGAACCAGTTAATCTTTATGAAGGCAGAAGCGATTTATCAACCACATGAGTGTACTGTTATAATGAACCTTAAGCCTTTAGAAATATGGTACAATTTTCATATAGGTCAGTATCACAAGGTATCACATGTAAAATCGACTTGACGACTTGACATTATGATTTGGCTTGTTAGTTGTCTGTCACGTGACAAAACTGAGTTATGTCATATGTGAGAGGATGAGGGTTCCATACAAATTTGTAGTTGCCTATGTCAAACATTATGCTGTAAGTAAACGGACATTGCTTTAGAAAGCCAGTGTTACCAGAGCTCTGCTTCTAAGCGAAATATACATACCTAGTATGGGATCATTCTGGAACAGTTGGTTGGAACCCCCCTTAATTAAGTACATTTTATTTTTTTGTTGTTGTAGCAACAATAGAAATACACATTTTGTACAAATTTTAACATTCTGACTACTATAGGCCTGTGATGGACAGATAAACAATATAGTGACATTAATAGGGTTGGCTGTGACTATGTGGAAGGGACCTCATGGGCACAGAAGCATGGGTCGACCAAGAGCAAGGTGGAAGGATGAAATAGAGACCATCAGAACAAGTGATAACCGGAAGGCCAAGTGGTTAGAGAACCTAACTACAAAGAACTAAAATAATTTCCTTGCTCACCCGCGACCTTACGATAGCTAAGCTTATGCAAAATATGCGTGTTCATGCAGTTCCTCCACCTCCACATTTTGAGAACACACAGAAATCACACAAACCCATCTATCACCACCACCACCACACTACACTGACGCGTTTCGAACTCAAACAGAGCTCATCTTCAGAGTGACACAACCGTACACCATGCTACCAGTTGTTAGACTAACGAACCACAACCACCGTTTTAACTTGTCACTGTAACTCCCCAAGTACCCACATACGTTTTATGAAACAAAACAAAACTACCCACAAATTATTAATAAAATTTTTTTAACCGTCCTTCAAAACTACCTTGATTTTTTATTTATTTACTGTCAAGGCATGTTTTATTAACTACCATTGCTGAAATTAGATCCAAGCCGTAGCAAGGGAGATGAAACTAAATTTACCTGCTCATTAATAATAGACCCCATACTGTTGTATCTAATTATCTCCATGCATTGAAGATGAGCTCTGTTTGAGTTCGAAACGCGTCAGTGTAGTGTGGTGGTGGTGGTGATAGATGGGTTTGTGTGATTTGTGTGTGTTCTTACAGTGTGGAGGTGGAGGAACTGCATGAACACGCATATTTTGCATAAGCTTAGCTATCGTAAGGTCGCGGGTGAGCAAGGAAATTATTTTAGTTCATTGATATGGACCTCCGCAAAGTAACGCCTGATTCAATAAATTATCTAACTACAAAGCTTGAGGTCCCGGGTTTGATTCCCGGCCGGGGCAGATATTTGTATGAATAATACTAATGTTTGTTCTCAGGTCTTGGATGTTTAATATGTATTTAAGTATTTATCTATATAAGTATGTTTATCCATTGCCTAGTATCCATAGTACAACCTTGCTTAGTTTCGGACTAGGTCAATTGGTGCCAAGTGTCCCATGATATTTATTTATTTAAGTAATTGGTTTGACCTAGCAAAAACCATGATGAATGGCAATCTCTGCCGGCCTTCACCCAACGAGGGGTCCAGCAGATAGCATGCATATAACTATCATATTCATACTAGTGTACCAGTCAATGGAAAACAAAGGCTTTGTATTTACTATTTATAATAGGGTTCTCTGTTTATCATCCTTCAGGTAAGGAGCCCTAAAAAGGTTAGGTTAGTTAGTTACAAAGTTACAATCATATTATCCCATAGTTACAATCAGGCTGACCTATTATAAAATTGTGGAAAAAATAGGAACCTCAGTTAAATAAAGAAATTAGACTGAACCACAAAAAGCAACTTTGTTTTTTTTTAGATAGGTAAATACTATGCAGTAAAATAATATTACTTTTAAATGGCTGAATCTAGGTATTATGTGGTAAATTTGCCTGTCAAAGATTCTGGCTACTGTCAGTTAAAGTTAAGCCATTGTGTCCTATAATTAACTTGAAAGAAATAGACATGAGATAGCATATTATTTACACAATAGAATAGAAGAGTCAAATATACTTTAATGTTAGGTACTTACTTTATTTTTTTCTAGCACTTTCTAGCATTTACTTTATTCTAGCACTATACTACTTTTAACTGTTCTGTTCCATTGTGTTGAAGAAGCTTCTAGTCAGAATACATTACATTGTAGTTTTTATTACATCTTAAATTACGTGTCCAAATCAAAATACCTAGGTACACAAGTAGGTACTTACTTACATTACATAATTACCTACTTAGCTCCCACCATAGTTATAACCTAACCAGTGAAGTTGACTCATACAATATAAAAAATTTAAATTATTGGTCGATCGCTTAGTATTAATAATGCCTAGATTTAACCAAAATAATAGCTCACCTGTTTGAAACTAAAACTGTACACCGATTTGGCAATATATCGTTAGAGAATTAAGGAATTATCAGCGTGTAGCTCTGTTCAAAAAGTTATAAGTTGTTAAACACTTACTGTAAGTAAGCTCAAAAGTTCATGAGAAAGTTTATCGAAAACGAACGAAACCGGAAAAATACACCGAACTGGAACTGTCACTTTATGGCGGGATTATTATTTTTAAACGCGCGTCTGTCAGTGTCAGTGGGTGACACTCTTTCCCAGCCCGGATAATACCGGGTGGAAATACCGACCCTGTTTTTCGTGTACACGCCCATAGAAGCTCCTGACAGTTTCAATAGGCGTGTACACAATAAACAGGACCGGTATTTCCATGTCGGTATTATCCGAGCCCACCCAAGAGAAGAGTGTCACCCAGTGTCAGTTTCATCCCACAAAATGTAGACCATTGTAACATCTTTCCTTCTGTCGGCCAAAATTTTTTACTTATAAATTAAAAATTTAAATTTATAATTATACTTCTCTACTCTAGCACACACCCGTCTTATAAATGTGTAATTTAAGTTTATAAAAATAAACAAATTATACATGTAGGTACATTAACCAAACTTATGTTTGTGTTGTTTATTTTAGGTTTTCATCAGAGTACTGAACACCGAAGTGTCTTTTTCGGGTGACACTCTTTCCCGGCCCGGATAATACCGGGATGGAAATACCGACCCGGTTTTTCGTGTACACGCCCATAGAAGCTCACGTCAGTTTCTTTTCTATGGGCGTGAACACAAAAAACAGGCCGGTATTATCCGGGCCGGAAAAGTGTCACCCTCTTTTTCAACCTCCACATTGGCGGTATCATCGATAGTTTCGATGGAGCTATATTTTTCCTAAAAATTTAATTGAATGAGGGCTATCGTTTTTTGTCTCACTAGATGGCGCACTGTTGCGTGAGGTTTTTAAGTATGGTTTTGAAAGTCTGTTATTACGGGCGTGAAAACAAAGTTTAGATTAAAATCATATTTAATGCACCTTAAAACCGTACCATATAAATATCGAGCATGTCACAGTGTTGCATAGTCCCTGTTTTGTTCGGAAAAAAGGGAGGACAAAGGTTTCCGAAAGACAAAACTGTCTCAAAACACAGACATTCATTGCCCCGGAACGCATATTTGCCATAATTAATTTCAGATATTGCAAAATATTCACAAAATTATTCTAATTATAAATAAACCCGCGTAGCTCACCCAAAAACTATGAGATTTGACATTTCGGAGACCTCACGCTACACTAGCGCCTCTAGCGGCGAATTCATTCGCGATAGCCCTCATTGAAATTTATACTTTACTTTTATTGTTCTAGTCTAAAAATAAAATGTAACTTTCGATATTCACAAATTTATTTCGTATTAAATGCAAATAACACTTTACATGGAGAAATTAGGTTAGACGATTCTAACAGCAGTGCCATTTTTTTTTAAATACGTAGTACATACCAACAATGCACGATATAGAAATAGAAACGGCGACTCGATACTGCAACAGCCAGATACTTTTTCACTCACTACATTTTTGTTTGACATGGAAAAGATCTTTGTCCTTACATAAGAATTTACAAACTATTAATTAAAAAATATTGAATTGCAAGAGTTGTGTCACTTTTTGCCGGATTTCTTTATGCCGCCTTGCGCAAGGGGACCTTTTTGGGTGGCCTTTGCTTTCGCGTCCTGAAAAAAAAAACAAGAATAACATTTGAAAAAACGTATTTTTTACTTGGGTGACACTCTTTCCCGGCCCGGATAACACCGATATGGAAATACCGGCCCTGTTTTTTGTGTACACGCCCATAGAAACTGACAGGAGCTTCTAAGGGCGTGTACACGAAAAACAGGGTCTGTATTTCCATCCCGGTATTATCCGGGCCGGGAAAGTGTCACCCTTTTACTTAACAGTCTTTACTGACATTGGCCCAAGCCCTGAGGCCGCCATTAAGGGAATAGTAATTAATAAGTTAACAAAATGCATGGTAAACATTTGAAAAAACAAACAGGCTTAACCCCTCGTATGCGTGAGCCGTTCCAGAATTTGACACCTTGGTGCAGCAACTTAAAATCAGTAGAGGTTGCCCGCTTTGTATTTTAGTATTTTGAATTTTTCGTTTTAAAGTTGTAATTTCAGCGTAGTCAATTTGGAGCATATCCATGCTTATGCAGTTCATGAACTGGCACGGATACGCATCTAAGCATACGAGGGGTTTATACCTTGACAGCACTTACCGCCAGAGCCTTCTGTTGCTCCTTTAACTTGGCCTTATGAGCTAGGTCATCGTCGTCCAGCTCCTTGCTTTCCTTCTTGGGCGCCTTCAGGGGCTTCTTCTTACCACCTTCCCGACCGGACATCTGGAAACAGAGCCCACAATTTAAAGCTTTAAAGCAAATTTGGATACAAAAGTTGTCACTTGGGCAAACTGTCAGAAGCTCAAATCACAGTATGTTTTTTTAACACATTTGCTGTCACTCCCTATTCCTGGACATTAGCCAGTTGTCATACTTTGCTGTGTGCCCAAAACACTCATGTAAAAACTTGTATTTTATATGTATTTATTTTAAACAATAAACTATTAACTAGAGATTCTGGCATAGTCAGGAAAATGTTTTATGAATTACTATTGTAGTATCTAGAGTACACCAATAAAGTTGGCATAATCAGAAATACACTAAACCTGACACAAAAAAAACTAGGAACAACACTTGGGTGACACTGTTTACCGGCCCGGATAATAGCGACATGGAAATATCAACCTGATTTTTTGTGTACACGCCCATACAAACTCATGTTTATCACTTACATCATCATGCTCCATTATAAATTGAACAACTAAAGAACTGTTACCAACCACTGCTCAAATGAGACTAAACAGACTTCTTCACAAACCCAAAATTATATGATTCTCAAACAATACCCCGTAAAACACAAACAGCTCAAATAATTAGGTAATTTAGTCCAGTATTACTTTTTCATAGTTTAAAATTGTATTTTAATAGTGGTAATTACCAGGCATCCGAGTTTTCATCACATTGTAAGACGTTAGCGAGCCATGGAGTCGACAATAGTACTAAAATTAAACTCCATACTCATACTCATTTATTTGATTCTACAATGCCTTTATTTCTTTCTTATGCTGTAGATTTGAAAAGAAATAAAATAATTATCGTAACGGATTCCAGGAGTGCACTTCAAAACCTGGCTCAGTGTGTTTCGGGCTCCCGAGGTATGCCGATAGCCTACAATATCCTAAAAATCATGCACAAGGTTGCACTCTAACTGTGTCCAAATAGTGTTGCAGTGGATCCCATCTCATGTGGGTATAGCTATAGCTGGTAATGAACACGCTGATAGATCAGCAAACATGGCAGTTTCAAGAGGGGTTGAGATTTAATGTAAACCTTATGGTACAGAATTGATGTATTTAGCCAAGGCAAAGTGTAATGAACAATGGCAAATAGTGTTTAACAAAGTATCTGAAACAAAGGGCATTTGGTATAGTACTATTCAGAACAAAGTGTACAAGGTACCCTGGTTTGATTGTGCCAGCCTTCCCAGGGAACTACTTGTGCTTGCATTTGATGTGCGGTCTGGTCACATTCCACTACATTATTTCCTAAATTTGATGAGAGTTGTACAATCACCCTTGTGTATAGGTTGTAATAAGACTGAAGACCTTCATTTTCTTCTGGAATGTGATCAGAATAAGGACACCAGAAACAGGTATCTGGATGGTATGGATCTGTTGAATGGAAGTGTAAATGTGATTCTGAATCATCCACTTTCAGAAGAAGCGATGCGGATTTACAAGTTCATTGGACAGGCCTTTGCATCCAGAGACTAGGTTTCGGCACAAGAGAGAGTGTAACATGTACCTGAGGCTGGCATAGTCACATTTAGTGTACTAAAGCCTCGTTAAAATATAAGATTTAAAAAATTTCCTTTATAGCAATTTTGATTAAAAATCATGAGCAATATGTGATTCAAATTAAAATTATTAATTATTATTTTTATTTTCTGATGATTTTGGGCGTCAGAAACTATTTGACGCTGACTTGTATACTCAGACAAAATTATTACAGCATCACTTTTAAATTTTTCATACAACTTTGTATGAGAAGTAGTGCAGTATTTTTGCTCATAGGTATATACCTACTCGTCAACATTCTTGTCCTTGATTATAAAAATAAAATCACTACTTAAAGAAATGATTGAGTATGAATACGAGGTTAATTTTACTGCTAATGTCGACTATGGCTCCCTAACGTCTTACCGTGCGTTGAAAACTCTAGATGTCTAGTAATTACTGTTCTTGACCTTCCTCTTATGTTTTTTAGCCTTGGGAATAATTAGGATGCAATAAGTGTCATATCAGTGTGAATTAGTATCACCTGACTGTCACATAACTTTTTACAAAGAAATCAATGATATCGAAATGAGATTTCTGTAGAAATCTATTTATTTATTTATATTTTTAAAGAGAAAATAAAGTAATCTACAATACCATTAATGCAAGTACCACGTCAAAAAGATGTATGAAGATATCGCTCGCTATGATCTTTGTATCATGTTTTAACGATAAAATCGACAAATAGACATTCTTCAAATCTAATTTCGCACTCGGCTTTAAACAAAGAACGATTCTTACAGTTCTTAGCTCTGAACAAGTGCAAATTCACAAGAAATTAGGTAAAAACCTTTTCGCCATTTCATTGATATAACCTCAACTTCGATTTCAGACTGAAATAACGAACTCAATGATATTTCTACTGATAATTTCGAGAAAATGAAGTATTTGCTATGCAACTTACGTTTGTATTTAAAAGCTGGTTGGAGAAAACTTGAGTTAATTCGAGAGATATTGCAATTCAAGTAAAACAATGATAATACGCACTTTTGCCACTTGCAATGTTTTTTTTTATAGAGCTCGATTTGTTTTTTTTTTTATTTATCTCTCTAAACATTGACAAAGGAAACGTTATCCATACAGCAATGTCTGTTGTTTTAACTGTTGTATTGTGTTCTAGAAACTTTAAACTATAAACTATTTATTAGTGGAATGTGTTCGGAATCGTGCTGTGAGGGAGGCGTTGGTTGCAGCAGCAGCAGCCAACCTGAGCAAGTATGACATGGGAATGTTTGTGGGTATTTTAGCTCAGCCGGCCAGACATGGCGTTGATGCTTTTCAGGTTGGCTGATGTGACAAGGAATTAGTTAGCATCAATTGTGAGATGTACATTTTTTTCTGGTTAGTTAATGTTTTGCCCTATGGGCTGTGACAAATTAGTACGTTTCCCGTTTCAAATAAATAAAAAACAAATAAAAAACATTAAGCTAGTTTTTTTCTAGAAACTGTACCTTCAGCTAAGCTGACACCAAGTGATTTGTAAAACAATACGATTTACGTGTAAGTTGCGTGTAAGTAGATAATGAGTTCGTTATTCTAAAACATTGATTTTGAAAAATCTCACTTATCTCGTGGGTTACGAATCTCTGGGTTGTTCAGGACACTGATAATAGCGCCGCACTCTAAATTTATGTACCTTACACTTACACATGTTTCTGATATTGTTGGGCCAAGCAAGGGCAGATCATATTGTGGCAAAGGCAAATAATTTATTAAGATTGTAAAGGATTGATTAAAATAAAACCAAAAACAACTTCAAGTGACTTTTAATAAAAGAATACCACATTAACAAGCCCTGGTAAAAACTGTATAAAAGTTGTAACTACTGCGAGGCACGCACGAATCACGATTACAGATTGCTTTGGCTAAGTATATATGCAATAACACTCGTTAGTCACGCTCTAGCACTATATTGCATGTATTTAGGTACCTACATAGGTATAAGTATATGTATATATGTATGTATAGGTATATGTGGTGCATAGGAAATCTTTTTATGTTTCTTTCTGCCAATTAAATCTATACTTAACTACAGTGTGTATTTTTGATACTACCTCAAACTTTAAGGGCAGTTAGTGAAGGCTCTAATAATCCCATTTTATAATGTTTTAGTAAAAAAAATAAACTTATTATTTCCCTTACAAAATTAATTAGCACGCAATGTACAATGGCCTGCATAAGTGGATGGACACCTTACGTTCTATAATCGCTTGAACACGAGAGTTGGCGATTTTGTTAAGTGTTCACAAGAAATGAACTAGATGGCGCTGTTAAACAGTTATTATGATATGATCGATATTTAATCCCGTAACAGTAATGTGTTGATAGCTGAGTTGATCGGCTGCTTAGATAAACTCGATAATGATCATGAGTTCGTATCCTACGTATCAGAATTGTTTTTTTTTGTTCTTATTTTTATATTTTATAAGTTTCTATTTTAATTTTGTAGATAACTGATATGGAAATTAAAAAAAAATACTCTGAAAAAAGGATAACGTTGTAACAGAAATAATACACGTTTTGAAGTTTAAAACATAAAAATTTTATTCGTAAAACAATTTATTTCTATTCATTAAATATTGACGCAGTTATTAATGTTATACTATATATTAATTAAATAACTGAAAACCAGAAAGTAGTTTGTTCAGAATCCAGAGTAGAATAGATTACACCATGTTTTAAATCAGGTTGTGGTTGAGTTTTTAAATCCTTTTTTTATTGGGCCCAGTCTAAATATTACGAATGCATACGCCAATTAAATGTTTTAGGGATGTTTCATACCCCTTAGATAATTTAATACCTACCTACTGGCCGTTTTGCGTCAGTTTGGCTTTCTTCTAAATCTGGCATTAAAAATTACAACTGTAAAGTTAGAAATGAAGTAGAATTACTTACTGATTACGTAAAACATACAATTATTTTAGGAAATAATGAAGGTATTCGAAAATAAACGCAAACAACTAACTTAAAATAAAATGAAAAAATATTTACTGGGTGTCGTGTGAGGTTTTCAGTTATTTAATTAGCACCTGACCAAAAGTTGTATTTAACATTTTATTGAGGTATTAGCTTAAGTATTCATTTCCGATTCTGGAAAGAGGATTGAAGCTGAACCACAATAAAAAATAGTATTTGAAAGTATTATACCTGAGACCGGGTTATCATAAGACTCGAAAGCGTTATAAATTATAATAATTGAAGTTTTCCAGTTTTAAACATTTACTTATCAATAGTTGATGGCGTAGATCCACTGTAGTGTGTAATGTGTTACTGACAGTTATAATAAGATTACAGTATTTACAGTCATATATTGAACTTTATGCTTTATGCGGCCACTATTATGTAAAGTCTATTTTCCTAACAAATAAATATTTTTTCATTTTTTTCATTTTCATTTTTTTTTTCACACTTATCTCATATAAATAAGTAAACAAAACTATCAAGGTATAATTAAATGTTTTGTTTATAATAGTAAAATAATTACTTTTCATAACAAAGTGATACCTACAGGATCATAAATAAAGATAAATATTTTGATATAATACAGTGTGCTAGAAAATCAGATGCGGATATTTTGAGGATCGATTATTTGCATCGTCGTTAATTGGTTTCAATTACTTAAATTAAATTAAAAAAATACAGTTAATGTTAATGCGAGGATGATTATTTTTGGACGGAATGGTATTTTTGTATGAAGCAAAAAAATATTACCAGACAATACTTAAATAATTTATGCGTCAATTATGATTCTTAGGTTATTAATTACATTACCTGAAAATATCTGCACCTTATATATTTTATTATAACATAATTGTTTCAGTATATAACCCGGTCTACACGTAACTATCAATTTTATTTTAATAACTGGTGTAACCACCATGATTGTCGATAACTGCTTGCAAAAAGAATCGCATCGATGCAACTAGATTTTCACACATATTAGAGCCGCGAATAACTGTCCCTTATTTTTACACAGTGGGCTTCTAACGTAACAGAGTTCGCTTATTTTGGTTATCCCAACGTTGGACATGGTTATAACACCCCATACATTTTCAATGGGATTTAAATCCGGTGATCTGGCAGGCCAAGGAACGACTTTAATATTATTTTTGTGTTGATCAAACCAGTCTTGCACAATACGCGACCCGTGTATTGGGCAGTTATCTTGCACGAACGTTATGCACGGCACTTGTTCTTCTGGATAGACAATTCTAACAGTGGGCAACATCATAGCGGGGCATCTATGAGTCGTAGTCTACCCGATCTTTGACGATGCAGCAAAGATCCTTCGTCTTGATATCGTCGTACCCATAATATAACTGTTTTTATCTGTAACAATATAAATAAACATAAAATAATATAACGTAGATATAATTTTAATGAAGAAGTTGGTAGGATGAACGTAAACAAAAAAAACTCACATTATTAACTCCAATTTGTCTAGAAATTTCCGACATATTATTTCCTTCTTCATATAAATTAATAATTTCACATGTTTTAACCATTTCAATATTGCGATGAGAACTCATTTTAAAGAATAATTACGATAATAAGCAGATTCAACTTGAAAGAGACGATCAAACGATGTTGCAAGCAGCTGAACAAGTAGCAAAATCTTTGTAATAAAAACTTAGCCTGGTAGTTTGAAGATCTTCAGTCTACCCTCTAAGTTTCGTTAAACACGCATGACTTACCGATTAATTTTAAGACGACCCGATATAGATCCGATTTTCATCGCTTAAGATAACAGTACGATGGTCAAGTGGTTGTGAACTTCGTTCTTCGTTCGTATGTCACAAGTTCAAATCCCACCAGGCGATAATATTGAGTTTGTGTTTTTGTAAATTTACTGCTAGATTTGGAGATTACTAAAGTTGACACTAATTCGCAACATGAGTCTTCGTAAATAAAGAATTTAACTATCATCAGCATCCCAGCCTATAGATACACGTCCCACTGCTGGTCACAGGCCTTCTCTCAGAATGAGAGGGCTTGGGCCGTAGTTCCCACGCAGGCCCAGTGCGGATTGGGAACTTCACACACACCAAAGAATTTATCGTTGGAATATTTGAAGGACAAGAAACGATAGTAATGCGAATAATAATATTCTCCTTCTCTTACGACAAGTACGAAAGAGACAGAAAATGTCGTGACGCGCTTCGCAGGCAGGGACATAATTTATTTAAGTTACTACGGCAGTGAAATATCAAATTTCTAACATGAATATAAAATATTTTTTTAAGGTCAGCGCCAGCGCCATCTAGTGGCATCTTAATAAACTAACTAAGTTAGTTAATAAGTAAATACCGCTAATACACTTCAAACACATAGATGGCGCCGTTTCACGTGTCAGACGATTATGTTTGGGAATTGTCCATCGACTTTTGCTGGCCATAGTACCACTACGTGACGTGATACTACTTTGTTTTTATTCAAAACGTCGCACTTGTTGACGTGACAGCTGTCACAGAACGCTTCTCTCTCGTATCAAATTATTGTACCCATTAGGTACATTGCTGCTCGAAAATATTTCAAAAATTTATTACGTTCTGGTAGTTAATTCTAAATTAACAATTTGTTTTGATATCGGTTAATGGCACTTAAAACTTCGTCTGGTTACAGTTTGAGGTAGTATCAAAAATACACGCTGTATAGTTAGAATAGGTAAGTACATTTTTTTCGCTTCGCGCCTCATTTCGCGAATTGAATGCTACAGTAAATTAAACGTAGAAATGTAATTTTAGAAAAATATGAGTAACTATTTGATCGTTATTCTTCGTTGAGATCAAACTAAGTTATGAAGGAGTTAACTTTGTTATTTGTTTTAATCCATTCGGCTTTAACAAAAGACGTGACTTCAAGTAAGTTTTTAATTGTGTTTATGACGTTTTTATAGTATTCCTTCATTTATAAAACGGATTATTACGCGATTAGGATTGGATTGGCTGATAACTTGGGTATTGGTTAGGTACCCCCACTGAAAAATAGTACATTGTGTCTAAGGGCGGTAAATAAGTAATTACGAACGAGAGTCTATTAGAAACCCGAAGTCGAAGACTGAGGGCTTTAATGAGTCGATGTTCGTAATTCAAGTACCGCCCGTGCGATATACAATGTTTTTCATCACATTTGCGAGTAAAATTGTATATTATTTGTAAAAGAAAAACGAATATTTTTTCACAAATTGCTGTTACCGCTGAGTACGCTCTTGCCAGCGCCAGCGACCCAATGACTTCTTGAGTTGGTACTCATGGACAGTGGTGATAATCTCCTATCAGATGACCCGCTTGCTTGTTCACCTACCGCCCATAGTAAAAAAAACCGGCCAAGAGCATGTCGGACACGCCCGAAATAGGGTTCTGTAGCCATTTCGAAAAAATTAAGTAATATTTTTATATATTTACTACCATTCTGAATTTTTTCAAAATTTTCCACCCAAGGGGGGGGGGGGGAGACGCTCGATTTTAATGAAAATTTGTACTTTAAAGTTGAATATTTTGCAAAAAAATCAATGAATCGAAAAATTATTGTAGCAACCCCCTAATGGTTTTAATAGACCTATCCAACGGTACCCCACATTAAAAGGTTGGATGAGAAAAAAATAATCACCCCTTTACGTCTATGGAAGGTAGGTACTTTTAAAAAAAATGTTTTTGAATTTTTTTATTGTACCTACCAATTTTGTCGGCATAGCTTACATTTAATTATATTCGTGCAAAATTACAGATTTCTAGCATTGATAGTCCCTGAGCAAAGCCGCGGATGGACAGACAGACATGGCGAAACTATAAGAGTTCCGTTTTTGCCATTTTAGCTACTGAACCCTAAACAAGATATCCAGTTTTATTAGCTCCACTCTAATACTTGTAATCAGGGGTCGGACAAAAAGTGCCGATGACGTCAAACCACTTATAGGATGATTTCAAATAGTATTTTCGATTTTCATAAACAATTATCACTTATCATTTATCAACCTCTTCATTAAACGATATGATATTTATTTTATTCACTGAATTCCATTGATTTATTTACGATTATTTTATTACTTTATTAATGCTACTTTGTTACTACATGTCACACGGAAGTTTAAATAGAAACATCATCTTGTGTGCAAGATTAGGTACGTCATATTTACGTCATCCGCACTTTTTGGCCGACCCGCTTTTTTTTTTTTTTTTTTAATTTAATTTTTAATTTTCTTTTTCTAGAGGTTTTTGAGCCGGGGATATAGAAAATTTTAATTTATTTTTTTAGGAAATGTGACCAGAATATTACCAAGTGTGTGCTATGAGCCGATATCGATCGGTATATGCAGAGCCTCATTTGTTAGGTTAGTGATGTCATCCTCATTATCATCAGTCGGGAGACGTTACTGAGTAAAGGCCTTAGAAAACCACAATGAACGTCAACAGGATCTTACCATGATCTTTTCATAAACGATCCAAACGCAGAGCAGTTCAATTTAGGCCCACTAGCAGTAAAAACATAAATCTCGAGTTAGCGCTAAACTACTGAATCTAGATTTATTTTTTCCTGCAAGACGGCCTTAGTCACGGTACGAAAACCGCTTGAAGTGAGTGAATGAAAATGTCTGTATCGCTGTCCCTGAACCGTGCTTGAACTGAATCGCAAAAGTAACGTCGTGGCAAAGTCTAAGAATTTTCTTACACTGTGGTCGTGGTACGAAATAGCGATGTTCAGTTTAGAGCCTAAACAGCAGCGCTACTCCGAAACTCGAAACTCGAAGTTCGTGTCGTGCGGTCCCTCTCGCTCTCGTATTAAATAGTATAAGTGTCAGAGGGACCGCACGACACGAACTTCGAGTTCGAGTTTCGGAGTAGCCCTGCTGAATCGTATTAAAAGAGCGTGGTAGGCCCCCTGTATGGCAACTTGCATTTGCATTGCATCCACCGGCCCGCAACTTTCACGGGTGTACTGCCGTTTGGGCAAAATTTGTTTCGCCAAATTTCACTTCCCACTTATCGCAGTAGTTACATTTCCCAAACGAATGTTTATCATATTAACATTTGGCATTTTATTAATTTGGTCAAATTATCATTTGGCATAATTTTACATTGTCAAGTTTTATTATGACAAACGTTTATTAAGCAAAGGTTTTCTTTTGGCTAATATTATATTCCAAAAAAATGTCTGTTCAATATAACACATCGCACATAGTACCGTACCGACTTGAAATTTGGTACGGATATGTAGTTAAGACGACAATGCACGTACAGTCAACAAAAGGTGAAGTCTGCAAAAATGCTTGTATTAAAAATGTTTTTTTAAACAAAAACTTATTATTTATTTATTTTTTATAAACTAATCAAGTAGCTTAGACTAATTTACTAGTCTAATTTACGTTTTGGATGATAATGATCAATGACCTTCTAGTCTACGTGATTGATACTTGGGGGTAAACATTCAGCGATTCTGCGTTTTTGCGAGGTTTTTTTTTGCTAATTTTTTGACTTCACTTACCAAAGCATATATATTTTTTTAAGTGAGAGAGAGTAAAAAAAGTTGACTTGTAATCTAATTACCCATGTAATTTTAATAATTTATTATAATTTCCCTTCATAATTGTAGTTTTTTGTACTTAAGTATTTGTGATATGATTATTATGATCTAATTCAAATAAAATTGCTATCACTGTTTACAGATACGCATTCAATGTGGAGAAGCAGAAATGTATGCCGTTTGCTTTTGGCGGCTGCGGGGGCAACAGCAATATGTTCAGAAGCATCGCTCATTGCAACTCAGTATGCGGTGGAAACTCATTGAAATAATGTAATAAACATCATCATCATTAAATCACCAACCCGGATGCTGTACGGTTACCTACACACACACACACACACACAGAGAGAGAGAGAGAGAGAGAGAGAGAGAGAAAGAGACGCGTACACACACACACACACACACACACACACACACACACACACACACAGAGTTGAATTTAATTTAGTTTATGATCATAGCTTGTAACTACTTCGATTTGTTACTGACGCAATATTTTCACAAACACACATTTTACTACTTACTTATAAGTTATAGTATTTAGGTACAATGTACCTAACAGTAGAAGAATAAAATACATTGTAATTTCTCTAATTATTTACCGAATCCGGTCACCACGTGACAGAGGCCTAGCCCGGTGTACACCACGTGGGACCACCATGCCCTTAGTGTAAGTTTTCGGTTACAAAATACGTCTCGATCGCGTTCGCGTTAAAATCTCAATTTGTATGCAAACACGAACAGCGCAGCGCCTCTAGCGGAACGTTTGCGATGTTCGTGTTTCCATACAAATTGAGATTTTAACGCGAACGTGATCGAGACGTATTTTGTAACCAAAAACTTACACTAAGGGTACAGATACTTGTAACCTAATGTATTGTATTGCTAGACAGGTTTCGAACTAATTCGGAGCCCTTCCTCTAGGAGCAAGGTGACACGGTTGCTGCAAAACACGCACGAATTAGCCCGAAACATGTCGAGCTAAACTCGATTTAAGACGTGAGTTCTCCGGGTTTAAATATGAGTGAGGCTCAAAACATCATCATCATTTTTAATTGTTAGATTTCGTAGGATTTCGTTAAGCAAATGCACTGTTAATAAAAAGAAAAATATTAAAACAATAGAAGTGGTACATAATTTCTTACGTCTTTCCAACCAATTTAGCATGTACATAAGTAGCTATATAAACGATAAGATGCCTAACAATTTGGCGCCAAAATTCGCCATATTGATTTTTCAAGAATTTCATGATCCAGTGTCAATCGCGTCATCAAGACGAATCAAATGACGTATCATTTATAAAAATCGGTTCAGCCGTTGAGTACCTAGTTACGAGAGGACATAGGAATAGACATGCATACAGGTCAAACAAATAACCCTCTTCGCAGTCGGGTAAAAAGAACTATGGCCTAAAAGAAAATCTTTGAAGCAATATGCTCTTTAAACAGGATGTCTGAAAAGCAACATGTCCCAGAAGTAAGATGCCCTACGATTATAATAATGTCAAAAAAATGTCTCTAAACATTAAACCCGCTGCTAATCTATCTACTTCTTTCTGTTAATTAGTAGATGAAAATTAGTGATTTTTATAGTGAAGTTTTATCTGTATTTCGAGCACCTCTAATTCATATTCAAATTCAAATCAGTTATTCATTAAATAGGCCGCAATGGGCACTTTTACACGTATTTTTTTTGAACTACCAGCGCTTTCGGAAAGACCGTCATTGCCAAGAAGAATGCGCCGCAAAAAACTTGGCAGAAAGTCATTTTTTTAAATAAAATAATTACAAATAAAATACTTAAAAATACTGTAGACTATACAATTAAAGAATAAAATATAAAAATAATAATATAATAATAATACAGGGATGTATAGGGTCCCTTAGTTACAAAACTAAACACTAACTATATCTACGTTCAGTGGAAGTGTAGAATGCTTCCACCGTCATAAATAAAAAAAAAAATTAAGCTTTTGGATTCCGAAGGCAAGCTCACGTCTGCCGCCCCCAAAGTTAGCTCACACGCACTCATGTTATGCTCTGAAAGCAAAGCGGTACCGAGGTATAGCAAAATGAGCAAAGCCACCGCTAAACACTAGCATGTCGCAAACATGGGTTGTCTGTTGTTTCGCAGACAACATTTTAATAGAATTTCGTTTAACAGATATTTTTTCTCATATTATTGTTTCATAGAATAATCAATACATGGAACACTTACTTTGAAGAAATTTGTAACATTGATTTATGTTACAAATAAAATTCATTATCTAAAGTATTCATTTCATAGAATAACAAATCAAATATTGTTTATTCTTATATTATTTAGTTGATATAAAACTTATTACAAATAAAAACATTTCATGTGGTGGTAGGTTCTAAACCTTTTAATTAATACCAGCGACAAAACCTCCTATAACGGTAGCAATTCATTTATCCGTATCATTTAATATCATTTACTAATATTGTAAATCTGTTTAAAAAAATATACCTCGGTGAGTTTCTTGCCGGATTCTTCTCAACAGAGGTTTTTCCGAACCGGTGGTAGATTTTTTTGACATTCATAAGTGCTTGTTATAGCCTAAATACCTAAAGGATATGTAAATATTATTATAGGGGTATGTGGTAGCCTAAATTGAATAAAGATATTTTAACTTTGACTTTGATTCACTTTTTGGTGTGGTCGCAGTTCTTACTTAACCTAACCTTCTTTTCTGGTAGCGATTCGCTTAGTGGTGATGTCACAGTTCTAACCTAACCTAACCTACTTTTTTGGTAGCGATTCGCTTTCTGGGGGTCACAGGTCTAACCTAACCTAACCTACTTTTCTGGTAGCGATTCGCTTTCTGGTGGGGTCACAGTTCTAACCTAACCTAACCTACTTTTCTGGTAGCGATTCGCTTTCTGGTGGGGTCACAGCTTTAATCTAACCAAATGTAACCTACATAAAATTACTACATTAAAATGTGTTACTTTTTATTAAATTATGGACAACATAGCGTCGAAAATTCACTGAATTAGTATTCTATTAAATATGTTTCATTCAAGTAAATACTCGTAGTAATTGAAACAATAATATTCGAAGTAAAAATACAAGGACTAAATATTATATGAAACATCTTCTGCGAAACGAAATTCTATGAAATTTCTGTCTGTGAAAGAGGGGAACAAACATGATTTCAACAGGACAAATCTCAAATTCAAAAAGAAAACCCAGCCAAGTGTTTTTCAAACTTTTTTCATGAAACCAATGAAAGGCCCGAAGTTGTGAAACGTAAAGGGGCCCGTTGACCTTTTCCTACATTAGGACCTCCCTCCGCAGACATTAAAAATATAAAGAGTTCTTGGAAAATACTTGACGATTGTCGCCCCAGTTCGAGAAATAGTGGAGGAGGTACAATTCCTAGCCTTGATGAATAGCGAATCTGAAGAATCGCGGACATGATGAAATGCGAAACAGATGAACGTCGCACACGCACAACCCCCTCGTAGCACCTAAAGTGGTAATAGACTTGAGTAGGTACCTATTCACTTGTAATCAATCGGTAATCATTCGTTTAGTTGCTCAAACATCGTACAAAGATAGGTAATGGTTTACAAAAAGACATGCAAAATGTTTTAAAATTGTGTGAGTGTATGTGCTTAGTTGTATTGTGTTGTGTTGTATTCGGCATTCTAACTATTCAGGGTGTATTTCAGTACTATCCTGTGAAACCCTAAGGTAAGGTTGGTTTTATAACAATCCTGATGTACCTAAGTACTTACAGTTTAAAAAAATCGTTCATCTATAAATAAAATATTTATGAAACAGTTGGAAGATGAAAGATGAATCATTTTGGGACAAATAAGCATTTAGGCGAAAAATTACAGAGTTGTGACCACAAATCTACTTCATTTAGTGTGGTGTGTGATCGTTGTTTATGGGTTTGCGATTTGTAGTTGACAGACATAATATTATTACTTAGTCGATTTTAGTTACACACGGGAAAATGAGTTAAGACTCATTTTCCCGTGTGTAACTAAAATCTACTCCAAATCCATCCAATACGGAATTCTCACTCAATGCTCAGTTTCGATGAACTAAAAAAAATAAAAGTCAAAGTGCCTCCTCCATTTCTTCGCAGCCCACTTGAACTGCCGACAATATTATGTATTGCATATTCAGTAGAATATAAAGCTTGGCGGAAGGCGGCCATCTTTCTTTTTATTTCTTTTCCTCGCTATGGAGTGACAATCAACGGCCAGTATTTTTTTGTGGAATAAAAATAAATTTTGCCGTTAGTGCGTCGTTATTTTTCTGCTTGAATTTGAATTTTTTAGAACTGGCAATTTTATTAGGGTACTAATACTAAGTACATTAAAATAGTTTATATTAGATCTAATTTACTTTTTATTTTGTTTAAAAGACATAATGATGATATGATTAGTTTTACTGTGTCATTTCATTACATTGAAAGAAAAGGAAAATATAAGTGAAAACCCGTGTAAAAGTTCTTCGGGACTTTTTAATTGTGGTTGACAAAATATATTGGTTGATGTTAAAAATTTGCGTGAAAAGCAGACTACATTTTGTTTCCAAAATTCTGATTAATTTATAGGAATGTGTATCACTTTAACCCAAACATTTGCCGAAATATTTCGGATTGTTTTAGACTCGTGATTTTTACTCAACTATTTTACCAGACACTTATCACGTTTATCGAAATTAATAATGTGCGCGCCAAAGTTCGCATAATTTTCGCAAGGCATACCTACTCGTAATGTAGTTTGTCAGAATTATTGTTTGTCATAATTTTATTTGAAATAAATATATAGTTACATACAGATTTTATAAATATGGTACTCAACCTGCAAGCAGGTGTGCAAATTATCAAGTACCTACCTATATATTTTTTTGATATTTAAGTGGTCACGTATAGAAAACTGTAGGTTAGATTAGGTTTGTTTTATAGCAATTCTAAACAATTACATTCAGAGATTTTTTTTTATGACAACATTATCTAACTTTCAATTATTATGCGAGTCGATATGGACCCACGAGTAATACCTTTGTAAGGTTCCGTAGTCAACTAGGAACCCTTATAGTTTCGCCATGTCTGTCCGTCTGTCTGTCTGTCCGCGGCTAAGCTCTGAGACCGTTAGCACTAGAAAGCTGTAATTAGGCATGAAAATACATATCAGTCACGCCGACAAAATGGTAGAATTAAAAAACAAAAAAAAACCCGTAAACGTGGAGGGGGTGATTTTTTTCTCGACTAACCCCATAGTGTGGGGTATCGTTGGATAGGTCAAAGTCAAAGTCAAAGTCAAAATATCTTTATTCAATCTAGGCTATAACAAGCACTTATGAATGTCAAAAAAAAAACTACCACCGGTTCGGAAAAACCTCTGCTGAGAAGAATCCGGCTTCTTTTAAACCACTGGGGGGAATTTTTCGATTCAGTGATCTGTTTGCGAAATATTCAACTTTAAAGTGCAAATTTTCATTAAATTCGAGATTCGGATGGTAGTAGTATATCAAATTTACAAGGAAAATTATAACGGCTAAGATTGCTGTAGTTTCAGAGTAAATAGCAGCCTAAGATATATAAAATATATATCTAAACTTGGAAGATTCCGTACACAATACGAAATCCTTAGAAAAATGTTGCTTGATTTTTTCGTAATAGCTACCCTATTTTGGGCGTGTCCGACACGCTCTTAGCCGGTTTTTTCTAAATATTAAAAGTTACTAGCGTAAAAGGGTCCCGTTGTAAAGTGTCCACGTATCTTCGGTAATGAGCGAGTGGCTGCGGGGAATGTTCCCGTCTAATTATACGATTTGCAGTCACACTACATGAGCCACCGCGCTTTCATAGTGCACACTTTAAAATATTATTTTTAAACCAACCATGTTGATAGCCGCAGGGCTACTAAGAAACTCGAAACTCGCAGTTCGTCTCGCGCGGTCCCTGTGTAACTTATACTATTTAATACGAGAGCGAGAGGGACGGTACGATACGAACTTCGAGTTTCGTAGTTGCTCTGCCGTTTTAGGCCTCTTGTACACACACGGTTTATCGCCGTGAAAATCTACGGTTAATTCGCCGCGTGTAGGCACGGTCGTCAGTGTTGTATGGATCACTATGAAAGCTTGTAGACGTGCACGGCGCACACGGCCGCGGCGCCGTGCCGTGGCGCCACCGTTCACGGCGATAAACCGTGTGTGTACAAGAGGCCTTAGGCTGCGTTCCCACCAGAGATGTGTGAGGATGTGATTCATGAACCAATAGAAACGCTTCATTTACTTAGCCTCGTTCCGCTCAGCTGTATCCACCAGAGCGGTGCTGTTCGAGGATAAAGAGAGAAAGAAGACATTTATGCACATTCACGAAGACACACAAAAAAAAATAAGCAAACACAAATAAAACAAAAAATAAATACGAAAATGAAAATACATAAAGTACGTATAGGTAGTGCCTGGAGAGTAGAAGTGAATGACTACACACACTGCTACATGAAGAACTGAACATAACTGCATAAAAGATGAATAAATGAAATGAATGACTGAATGTCAAAATCTCGCTGTTATCTTACTAGTATTATATACGCGAAAATTTGTATGGATGGATGTTTGTTTGGATGTATGTTCGTTAATCTTTCACGCAAAAACTACAATACAATACAATACAAAGACTCTTTATGGTACACCAGACATAGTAAGCGATACAGAAAACAAATTATTAAAATTACAAGGTGAGCAATAGGCGGCCTTATCGCTTAAGAGCGATCTCTTCCAGGTAACCTTTTTACAGAAAGAAACTACTGAATGGATTTGAATAAAATTTGGTACACAGGTAATTACTCTAGATTAACTATAGGCTACTTTTTATCCCGATATTCACACGGGATAGGGATAAAATCTTGAAATAACAACCGCTGGGCTTTGAGTCATGAAATTTGGCATGTAGGTAGCTGGACGTCTGGAATAACACATAAGCTACTTTTTATCCCGATATTCCCACAGGATAGCGATAAAATCTTGAAATTTCAACCGCTGGGCTTAGAGTATTGAAATTTTGGATAGTTGTTCTTGACACAACCTCGACGAAGACCACGATCTAAATTTTGGGAATTCCCAGAGGAGTTTTGTAAAATCCCGGAATTTCAATTGTAACCACTAGATCGAATAATTTAGGCGTGCGAAGCCGCGGGTAAACTTTAGTTACATGATAAATTATGTTCTTGTTGTGACTTCAACTCTCGTGGCACATATACCTACCTATGTATACTTCCCCTACAAGTACTAAAGCGGGATGGTTTTTTACCCGACTGCGAAGAAGGAGGGTTATGTGTTTGACGCGTATGCGTATGTATGTAAGTATGTATGTATGTCTATTCCTATGTCCTCTCGTAACTACTCAATGGCTGAACTGATTTTGATATATGATACGTCATTGGATTCGTCTTAATGACGCGAGTGACACTGGGTACATGAAATTCTTAAAAAATCAAAATGGCGGATTTTTGGCGCCAAATTGTAAGTTTTCAAAAAATGTTTTTTACTTTTACGGTCATCCCGTAAAACCTAAATTGAAAATACAAACTGAAATATAGATGCACAGAAAAACCACCATCCATCCAGATTGTCCAGCAGTGGTGTAGCGGTGTAGCACACGGCACGGAATGCCGAGGACCTGGGTTCGATTCCCAGTGCTGGTCTTATTTTCTCGTCTAAACCGATACAGTGGGATATCGATCTAATTATAAGTACCTAGTTCACTTGGTAAACTTTTTTTATTATAGGTATTACTGGAAAAAAGTAGTATTTCTAGTTTGGACTATGAATGGAGTTCGCACGTGTATTTTTATATTACCGTGGTACGGGCTGAGCTTTGACGGCCCCCCAGTTCGATAATGCAGCGTCAGGGTTGCCACTAGTTTAAAAACCGTGTATGAATAATGTGTAAAATAAATAAAATAAAAGAAGGATTCATAATTATAATATGTATTTTGGTTGCGGCTACAATGATAAATAACTAGCTTTTACCTGCGGCTCCGTCCGCGTGGTATTCGGTTATCGCGCGCTGTTCCCTCGGGAACTGTGCATTTTTCAGGGATAAAAAGTAGCCTATGTCACTCTCTGGCCCATAAACTATCGCTATGCCAAAAATCACGTCGATCCGTCGCTCCGTTTCGTCGTGAAAGACGGACAAATATACAAACATACAAACACACAAATACACACACTTTCGCATTTATAATATTAGTATGGATTTTTAATCCAAGTTTTTCTTGCTGTTCATTTGAATTGGATTCTTCGGGCGACCTCTTTGTCGAAGTTGAACCTACCCAAATGAATTGGACCCAATTAAACCCAACTGGACCTTATAGGACCCACACAAATTTCTTAATAACATATTTCTAACCTCTTTTTCGAAGTTGAACCTACCCAAATAAATTGGACCCAATGAGGGCTATCGCGTATGAATTCGCCGCTAGAGGCGCTAGTGTAGCGTGAGGTCTCCGAAATGTCAAATCTCATAGTTTTTGGGTGAGATACGCGGGTTTATTTATAATAAGAATAATTTTGTGAATATTTTGCAATATCTGAAATTAATTATGGCAAATATGCGTTCCGGGCCAATGAATGTCTGTGTTTTGAGACAGTTTTGTCTTTCGGAAACCTTTGTCCTCCCTTTTTTCCGAACAAAACGGGGACTATGCAGCAATGTGGCATGCTCGATATTTTTATGGTACTGTTTTAAGGTGTATTGAATATGATTTTAATCTAAACTTTGTTTTCACGCCCGTAATAACAGACTTTGAAAGCCATACTTAAAAACCTCACGCAACAGTGCGCCATCTAGTGAGACAAAAAACGATAGCCCTCATTGAACCCAACTGGACCTTATTGGACCTACACAATTTTCTTAATAACACATTCCTAATCAACTCTGGCAACCCTAAAACTAGATCCCTCCATGCACTACAATAGCGCGGGGGTCGTAATTAAAAAAAAAGCGAGCTGGGGCTGGGGCGTGAAAATTCGCGCTTCTTTTTCAAAGCGTTGCGTATTATATGCGTATAAATATACCACATATGAGAGGGTTGGCTTAGCTAGTTGACGGACCTGACTTTGCTTGTTTTTGTGAACCAAATGAAGGTTTTATACTACCTTTTTATTACTAAGGTTTCGCACCTGAGAAGCAACAACAAGTTTCAGCTAAATAAGTAGCTAAATAAATAAACAAAAATAAAAATAAATGTTTGGGACAATGACACTAATTTTGACCTAGTCCCAAACTAAACAGAGCTTGTACAGTCACCAGCACCAATATCTGACACAACAAGCGTGCATAAATATCTGATACGACTCTATTTCTAGGGCCGGAAGGACGTGTCAGATATTTTTGCACGCTCCGCTGTGGCAGATATTAATGCTGGTGACTGTACTATGGATACTAGGCAACAGGCAACAGATAAACATGCTTATATATATAAACACATGTTAAACATCCTAAACCCGAGAACAAACCTCCGTATTAAACATATTGACCCGGATAACTCACGTCTTAAATCGAGTTAAGCTCGACATGTTTCGGGCTAATCCGTAGCCCTGCGTCTTCGGAGCAACGCGACTCAGCGGCTGCTGCAACACGCGCACTGCGCGCCGCCGCTCTGCTCGCGCGACTACCCGACGAAACTGACACCGGCACACAACTACCCGCGTTTTCATCATCATTACAACTGTCAAATGTAGGGTAGCACACAACACTAACAACATCGCTCTGTAAAGGTACGTTCACACACACCGATGACGCAGCACGAGTATTTAATACCGTTTTCCAACTCGGAGGTACCGTCCAACCACTATCCCGGTTGAAATTCGGCCGACGACTAATCTCGATGGCTTCACGCACTTTCCGCGGAATGAAAAATATATATGGAGCTATTATTTAATATGAGTGAGTCTCACGGCAGTTTCATGTTCAAAATAACAAACATCCGTATTAAATATTCATACAAATATCTGCCCCGGCCGGGAATCGAACCCGGGACCTCAAACTTCGTAGTCAGGTTCTCTAACCACACGGCCATCCGGTCGTCTAAGGATAATTTTTCGTGATGTGGTATAATTTATTTATTTATTTTTTATATTTATTTTAAAAAATGTGACCTAAAATGGAGAAAAATGAAATAAACTTAAGTATTTGGTTTAAATTACGAGGCAATTAAAAAAAAATGCCATTTGCGATCCTGCTATAATGTATGTGTATTGTATGTGTTAGTTTTATGTATTCTTGATACTGCTCTAATCTACTGTAAATTGCACCACCTGCTAAAATGTATTCCTTATTTCTGTCCATTCTGATACCATTGTAAAGGTTGCCTGGAAGAGATCGCTGTGAAGCGATAAGGCCGCCTTAGAAAATCTCTATGTATATACTTGTGTTTTCTGTACTTGTGCTTACTGTGTTGGTGTGCAATAAAGAGTTATTGTATTGTATTGTACTATATAATCAACATTTTGGAATAGTGTTGTTTATACGCAATTTTCAAGGACATTAATATACAGGGCCACAAACAAATGGCTCACATTTTTTTAATTCATAAGACCGAGCAAACCCACTGTATTTTAAAAACACGTTTTAATTTAGGTACCTGTGTTCCTGAAACTAGTACAAAATGGCGTCATGCGTATGTTTCGTGTGTGTGCGTGAGGGGTCGTTAACGAATACGCGTTTCCACTGTCCTTAAAATACCAGCTGTTTCGCGGGAGTAAAGAAACCCTTAGAGTCGCCAGTACGCAGTTGCTAAGCAACGGAAGACGAAAGACGTAATTTGATTTGGTTATTTTGGAAATTTTTAATTATATTTTATTTTACTATTAAAAGTGGCTTTTCTTCAATTTTTACGATCCTACATGTATACTCAAGGTTTGCCAGCGGGCTATGGAGCGCAGTATCCTAGGTGTTCGAAGAGCCGATAGAATAAGGAACACTGAACTGCGCTCAAAAACCCGAATTGTTGATGGGGGACGAAAACCACCAAACTCAAGTGGGACTGGGCAGGAAATGTCTGCCGGATGCATCCGGATCGTTGGGCCAAAATCACCACTGATTGGGTTCCAAGCGACGGGCACCGGAGCATAGGTAGGCCTAAAAGAAGGTGGCGGGACGATTTGGAGCGATTCCAGCCGGACTGGCAACATTTTGCCGAAGCCAGAGACGAGTGGAAGGAGAAAGGGGAGGCCTTTGCCCAGCAGTGGGACACTATATAGGCTATTAAAAAAAAAAAAAACATGTATACAATGGAAACACACCCACTTCTTGAAAAAGTGCGTAGCTTATGCAAGTGTGCACGCTTTTACAATTTCTAGTGACTTTACGCACACAGGTATACCAACAAAGTTGCTTTTACCGTTGATAGTGGCGCTGCTTGACACCGCCAAAGTGAAAATCGTTTGAAAAAAATTTAGTTCCGTTTTTTATCGCTGTCCAAGTTAAATTGGCAATGCTATACACGCGCCAGCCTCTTGAAGAAAGTGCATGTGTCAAAGTTCTTATGCTGTAGGAATAAAATATAATTTTGTTTAATTCGCACGAATTCGAAGTACTTAGTTAATAAGTACGACTTCGAGTTCTTTTTTCGCAGGTTGTTGGTTGTACAGTCAACAGCATTAATATCTGCCACAGCGGAGCGTGCAAAAATATCTTTCACGTCCTTCCGCCCCTAGAAATAGAGTCGTATCACATATTTATTTATGCACGCTTGTTGTGTCAGATATTGGTGCTGGTGACTGTACCAAGTTGTACGTATGACTGAAATGAAAGCATAGGAAATTTAAAGATAAAATTTAATTAAGTAAGTAAAATATTTATTGAAATAATGTGGATTCACGCAGTTTCGCCGCCTCCACGCACAGTAAGAATGCACACACATCACAAAAACCCAACACTAAACTGCGTTTCGAACTCAACCAGAGTTCATCTTCAGAACACAAACATGATCAACCATGATGATGATGAACTCTCATTTTTTTATTCCTTTAGTACCTATTATGGGAAAGGGCCTTACAACCGTGTAAAATCACGTGAGACAAAACTTCAATACAAAATGTATGAAACTTTAATGTAACAGTATCTAGTGTTAGCTACTTATACGGAGTAACCTATATAGCACACAAGCTGCTTATACAGGCATTGTACAGCTTATTAGTCGCATAGGAGTCGTCTAAGTGCTGTACAATTTTCCTCAAACTGTAGTTACAGTTGCATGGTTGAAAGGCTACATCTAAGCGACATTTTTGAATTTTAAACCATAGCTCAAACGACAGAGAAAAATTCACTAATTCCGATCTTGTACTTAAACTCAATATCAATTAGCCTGTCAAGCGCATTTAAAAACCCAATTAGGTAGTACCTACAATAACTGTAAAGTAGCAACAAATTAAATTACTTATAGTGATAAAAGAGCGCTATATAGAGCCGTTGAGTTGATATAAACTAGTTTGTATTTAATTTGGTTTATGATGAAAATAAGATATACAGCCGAATTTTACCATCGATTCCTGTCAGTTTGACATTGACTTAACACTAACAGCAAATTTTTTTTATTCGCGATTTATAAACTTGTTAATTTCGAATATTTTGTTGATCAACATCAAATTTAGAATGGACACAATTTAGCAACATTTTGGTACTAGCTGATACCCACATTTTCACTATCCTGAGGGAACTGTGCAATTTTCCAGGATAAAAACTATCCTATGTCCTTCCCCGGGACACAAACTATCTGTATACCGAGTTTAATCTAAATCGGTTTAGCGGTTTAGGCGTGATGAAGTAACAAACAAACAAACGGACTTACAAACTTTCGCTTATAATATTACTAGTGTTTACCCGCGGCTTCGCACGCGTAAATCATTGGATCCAACGGCTGAATTGAAATTTTGGTATTTTTGAAAAATTCCCTTGGGGATTCCCGAAAATTAAATCGTGGTTTTCATTGACGTTACATTAAAAACAATCATCTCAAATTTCATGATTCAGTGCCCTTAGTGTAAGTTTTCGGTTACAAAATACGTCTCGATCGCGTTCGCGTTAAAATCTCAATTTGTATGGAAACACGAACAGCGCCTCTAGCGGAACGTTTGCGATTTTCGTATTTCCATACAACTTGAGATTTTACGCGAACGCGATCGAGACGTATTTTGTAACCGAAAACTTACACTAGGGGTACTGAATCATGAAATTTGAGATGATTGTTTTTAATGTAACGTACTGAACCCAGCGGTTGTTGTTTCGAGATTTTTTATCCCTATCCCGTGGGTATATCGAAACAAAAAGTAGCATGTTTTATTCCAGATTGTCCAGCTATCTACATAGGTACCAAATTTCACCCAAATCCGTCTAGCCGTTTCAGCGTGAAGGAGTAACAAACATACTCACTCACTCACTCACCCACTCACAAACTTTCTCATTTATAATATAAATAGGATTAAGTGGGATCATAATATAACTAATTTATTCATACAAATAATTGACAAGATTTCATATTTCTAAGACTATAATTTGATTCGTTCTCTGTATTCTGTTTGGAAAGAGAAAGACGCTGATATTTTTTAAAATTTCGCTACGATTATTAATTAATTTATTACAATTATTTTAAAATGCGCTTATTCTAAAAGGGCATAACTCCAAAACTACCACACTATAGATTCATTACTTTTGTCTAGTCTCTATTAAAAAAAAAGATCATGTAAATCTGACGTAGACGTTGTCAAAATTATGACAGCTCCTTTTTCTGGTGAAAAAGGCAAAGGAAACATCTATTCTGTGGTAGTTTTGGAAAATTCGGATATATTTTTTAAACTTTTTGTATTTTTTTTAAATATGGAGAAATAAATTATAATAAATATTTTCCCATGTTCAGGAGTCAAAACTCTTTCGATTCCTGTAGTAATTTACAGGTGTTAAAAAAATGAAATCTTGTCAATTATTTATATACTTATAAAATAAAACAAACCGGGGTGGACAGCTGGTACATAATAACAAAAATCTATTTTGATATCTGGCTACCCCACACGCGGGGTTCCGAAATCGCTTTCTATTCAACCTTGGACATCGCATCAATTTCGCTACAGGCGGCAAAGGCGCGACAGAAAATGAGTGGTACAGACTAAAACAACTTTAGCACTGTGAAACTAACACGCTGATAGAAAGCAGCATTTCCCCCAATAATGTGTGAGGACGTGTTGCGAGGGATGTGTTTTTCATTAAACAATAGAATCGCTTCATTTAAACTCCAATTCAATAGAATCTGACAATCCTGTAGACACTTCCAGCCTACTAATATAAACACCGGGCTGCCTAAGGCTTTGTGATGTGACTATTATTCTTTTTTGATTCCTTTTAGATGATAATTGCAACAACAGGGACATATATAATCAAGTGTGCCCACGATAGGGTGTCTTAAATATGTAGAAAATTGACAGATTCTATTGAATTGTACTTTACACATCCTCGCACAGCACATCTCTAGTGAAAAGAGCTGAGCGGAGCGAAGCGAGGTAAATGAAGCGTTTCTATTGGTTAACGAAAAACATATTCCTCGCAACACATCCTCGCACATCTCTGGTGGAAACGCTGCTTTAGGTAAATGATTAATAACAAAGCGAGCGGTTTTTCTAAGTGACTGCGTGGTTATAAGCTTCAACAAATTGAGGTACTGACTTGCGTTTTCTAACGAAATGTTGGCCCATTCACTGGAAGTGTATTTAGAGGGTCTCAGAAGTACATAATAGCTATAGAATACAAACCTTGTTTGATGGATCGATGCAAAATTGATGTTTTCATCTCACCTCCGGCCTATGTGCGTGCTTTGTACAGTCCTATCAGAGCGAGAGGGCTTGAGTAGTTTCCTCGCGGTCGGGGTATGTGCAAGTGTCACTTTGACGTTTTCCTGTGAGTTTGATGAGAGACCTCTAAGGCATAAAAGTCAACGAGACTGCGGATATGTGTGCTAAAGAGGCCATCGAATTAGGCTGTGATAAGTATAAGAAGTGCTTCCCACGCGACGTAAGAGCTCTCGCATTACCACAAATGCGTGATACATGGAACTCCTGCTGGCAAACTACTCGACTTTGTGTTGGTAAACATTACGGGAAACTCCAGCCTGATCTGCCCACAAAGCCCCAAAAATATCACATCCACTATCATTCGCCTTCGTCTCGGACATGTATGCACCCAGTCTTCCTCGCCAAAATACGGGTTCGAGACCACTCCCTATGTGAATGTGGCATGGACGAGGGCACCCTCGAACACATGTTCTTCCATTGCCCCAAAATTGTCACCCCCCTATAATATGACCTCCTCCCTCCTGATATCTCGCGCCCTATCAATTTAAATTTCCTCCTTGCAATAGCGCACACTCCTCTTATAACTGTATTATGTAAATTTATAAAAATTAACAAACTATTTTTGTAGGTAGTTTAACAAAATTTATGTTTGTGTTGTCTTATTCTAGATTCTCATCCGAGTACCGCACGCTGAAGCTACCGTACAACGGCTAACCGATAGTGTCTTTTCCAACCTCGACATTGGCGGAATCATCGATAGTATCGATGGAGCTATACTTTCAAGAATTGAATCGAATTGAATTGAGACCTCTAAGCACGTCCTAGTTCGGCTTTTCAAGCAAAGGCTCGTTCCATTCGTTCCTTTGCTTGAAGGCAAAAATAAAAAAATCAGAACCCTTCCAGGAACATTTTTCGTCTCTGTCTGTCTCTCTGTCAAGACCCTTACTTTTTTGACGATTTTTCAATTTTGACAGCTTTCTTTGGTGATGTAGTGAGGGAGGGGAGGGTTAAAAATGGTCAAAATAAATCTGAAGAAAATTATGTGACGGACTGGTTGGCCCTATACTTCGTTTTTTTTTAGCATTAGAAATAAGGTAAAATAATCCTGACGAGTCTTTTTATTGAAAAACGTTTAAAAAAAACTATTAAAAAAAAATTTTTTTTTAAATTTTATTGTACCATTTTGTCGGCATAGTATACATACATATTCGTGCAAAATTACAGCTTTCTAGCATTGATAGTCCTTGAGCAAAACCGCGGACGGACAGACAGACATGGCGAAACTATAAGGGTTCCGTTTTTGCCATTTTGGCTCCAGAACCCTAAAAATGAAGTATAATGAACAGAGAATACGCTCGTCACTCCGCTGTCCGCCCCGCTATCCGCTGGCTTCCAGACGCGGCCTAATGCAACCAGCTACCGATATCAGACCGCGCAAAACAACTGTGATTCACACATATGTGCATTTTTACACGAGACAGTCCGTCTCTCACACCGCAATGCAATGTCGTCTGCATAGCATTGCACCGAGAATTTTCGGTTTGTTCCGCCCAGATAGTCAACTTATATATTTATTTATTTATCTAGAAATTACGGCAAGAGACGACGGGATAAATAAATAAATAAATAAATAAATATCACGGGACAATTCACACCAATTGACCTAGTCCCAAAGTAAGCTTAGCAAAGCTTGTGTTATGGGTACTAAGTAACGGATAAATATAATTATATAGATAGATACATACTTAAATACATAGTAAACACCCAAGACCCGAGAACAAACATTCGTATTTTTCATACAAATATCCGCCCCGACACGGGAATCGAACCCGGGACCTCAAGCTTCGTAGTCAGGTTCTCTAACCACTAGGCCATGATGATGAATGAGGATGTCTCTGATTCCGTGGAGTATGGGACGTGTGCTAGTGTGGGGAACTTGGGTTGACACACTGGCTCCGTCTCATCTCCACCGAACATCAATAAGGGCAGCAGCAGCAGCAGAAATGGCAGAAACTGCCAAAGCAGGAAAATACAATGGTCTCGGTGCCGAATATAATTTTGTACCTTTCGGCGTCGAGTCTTGATCCGTGGGGCCCTGGCACTCTGAGTCTCTTCAAAGATCTGTCAAAGAGACTCAGAGATACCACAGCTGGCAGTTTCCTCGCTCAAGGCATCAGCCTTACGATCCAGCGGGGAAATGCTGCCAGCATCTTTGGTACCATGCCGCAGGGTCCATTTTTAGATTTATTATAGTTTTAGCTTATTTAATTTTATTGTACCTAATGTACCTTGTTTTTAGTTGGACCTGTATTGTTCTGGAAATAAAGGAATTCTTCATTTGCAAAACTTAAATCTATCATTACAGGCATGCCCAATGCGATAGATAAGACAGATTATATTGAAATTCTAGCCTTACAATTAAGTTGTCAGTATTATCAGTATTGTATTTAACATACAATTCTAACTAAGAGTCAAGTAGATAACTATACTAAACTAGATTAAGGGTGCCTTTCCACTAGAGATGTGCTATGCTACGCTACGAAACTATGTGACCGTTTCCACTAATGCTAAGCTATGTAGCCGTTCGTTTTTTTTTTCTTCGACTGGATGGCAAATGAGCAAGTAGGTCTCCTGATGGTAAGAGATCACCCCCGCCCATAAACATCTGCAACACCAGGGGTATTACTGATGCGTTGCCAACCTAGAGGCCTAAGGTGGGATACCTCAAGTGCCAGTAATTTCACCGGATGTCTAACTCTCCACGCCGAAACACAATAACTCTTTACAAGCACTGCTACTTCACGGCAGGATTAGCGAGCAAGATGGTGGTAGCAATCCGGGCGGACCTTGCACAAGGTCCTACCACCTGCAAAAATGAAAATGCGACGAAAATGAACTATGAAGATGCGCAGCCGGACTGGGCCCGCGTGGGAACTAGGAGACTGGAACTGAGAGGACGCCTGTGCCCAGTAGTGGGACCTATATATACAGGCTGGGATGATGGTGATGATGATTACGCGTCTGTGTGACTACCGACCATTATAAAAGCATCACTGACGCAGAGTGCTCCAAATGCAATTTGTGCCTGTGACAAAAGGCCTTCGCCGCATAAAGCAGCAGTAACAAAATGGCACAACGTTCTGCCCCTCTGACAAAAAATGGGAACAAAAAGTATCGACTGAAAAATATTTCCAAAAATCGTTTCTTATCAAAAATCAAAAAAACCCGACTGCATTAAGAGAACATGTGCTTGTGCCACGTGTCCTTGACGGAGGCAGATTTTTAAATGTTTATTAAAGAACCCACAAATTTGTAATTGCGGTTGTGAATCGGACACACACTGGCTCAGTCTGGCATTAGCTGAGTTTGCTCCTTTTGCCGCAGGACAGACTACTATCTTGTATTGTTTATATTGTTGTCTTGCATTGTTTGTACTGTTGGCAATTAAATATTTTCTTTCTTTCTTTCTTTCTTTTCAGTATAATTTTATTGAAGCGTTAAAAATACCTCAGCGCATTTTTAAGAGAATAATGTTCTTACGCTTTTTAGTGCTAGCTTACGCCAAAAAAAGCTGCAAATGGTGTTAAAAGCATGACAACCGGAACGATTGATCTTTAGGCCATACGAATCAATTTGACACGTAGCACGAAAACAAATCTAAATCTAAATATATAACATTATAAACCGGGCCAGACTGTTAGCTGTGTCCAAGCCAGAAACCGGTTACTGGCTCCATGCATACCCCTCGCCCAATACTGGAACTTTTATCGACCCAGACACTACGCATAGCTGTTGGTCTCCGACTGGGAGTTGGGATCTGCGCAAGTCACAATTGTGTTTCTTGTGGGGCTCCAGTGGACCGTCTCGGCCACCATGGCCTCTCCTGCTCCTCGGGCGCCGGCCGCCTGTCCCGCCACGCCGCTCTCAACGACATTCTCAGAATTGCGCTCGTTAGTCAAAGTCAAAGTCAAAGTCAAAATATCTTTATTCAATTTAGGCTATAACAAGCACTTATGAATGTCAAAAAAAAAACTACCAACGTAGTAGTGTCAACGTTCCCGCTGCTCTGGAGCCCCAGATTGTTCGGAGCGATGGCAAGCGCCCTGACGGAATGTCGTTGATACCCTGGAAGACTGGCCGTGCGCTGGTGTGGGACGCTACCTGTACAGACACCCTGGCGGCGTCCTACCTACCAGCAACTACCAAATGTGCGGGGGCGGCGGCAGACGCCCGGAAACGCCTCAAGGTCACAAAATATAGCTGTCTCAGCGCCCAATATCATTTCTTTGCTTTCGGCGTCGAGACTCTAGGTCCTTGGGGTAAGGGTGCGCTGGAGCTACACAGGGAGCTCAGCAATAGGTTAAGGGAGGCAACAGGCAAAACTCGCGCCGGCAGCTTTCTCGCGCAAAGAATCTCAATCGCAGTTCAACGCGGGAATGCTGCCTGCGTGATGGGCACCAAGAAGAGAGATGTTTTTTAAATTAAAGTCTTTGACCAGTGTGTGTTGCCAGTGATGACATACGGATCAAAACTACAAATATGTTTTTAAATTTATTTATTTATTATTATTTTTGTCGTTTAGGTTTAGTTTTTGCACGCCGCTTCACATTCGTCGAGAGTTTTGAAGTTGTTACCGTTGCCGTCACAGCCGCCATATACGAATTCTATACATTCGTTTTCGTCTGTGTTAATAGCGAACCTGAAAAAAAAAACGTATTTTAAACTAGCTTTTGCCCGCGGCTTCGCCCGCGGGGAATTCGGTTATTGAACTGAGCATTTTTCCGGGATAAAAAGTAGCCTGTCGCTCTCGGGTCCATCAACTATATCAAATAACGTTTTAAATTTTCGTGATGTTCACTCATAGTCAAAATACTATAAACGGGACTTATCACGCTAACACACACGAGTAATATTTACCTCGCCGTCACCACGTCTATTCGTGACCAAGGCCACTGTAAGTAATATGTGGCCGAATCGTCGAGGTACTTAAATATTACTCGTGTGTGTTAGCGTGATAAGTCCCGTTGGTGGTATTTTAACTATATATATTTCGACGTGAAAGACGGACAAACGTACAAACATACACACTTTCGCATTTATAATATAATATGGATGTCACAAACCAAGAAATGAATATGGGCATTATTTATAATGACCATTGCACGGGCATTATGAAAAACAGATACAATTTAAGGTGTTAATTAAGTAACTGGAAACTTTAAAGTATTTTGTTCAGAATCAAAAGTAGAATCAATGAGGGCTATCGTTTTGTGTCTCACTAGATGGCGCACTGTTGCGTGAGGTTTTTAAGTGTGGCTTTCAAAATCTGTTATTACGGGCGTTAAAACAAAGTTTAGATTAAAATCATATTCAATACACCTTAAAACTGTACCATGAAAATATCGAGCATGCCACATTGCTGCATAGTCCCCGTTTTGTTCGGAAAAAAAGGACAAAGGTTTCCGAAAGACAAAACTGTCTCAAAACACAGACATTCATTGGCCCGGAACGCATATTTCCCATAATTAATTTCAGATATCACAAAATTATTCTAATTATAAATAAACCCGCGTATCTCACCCAAAAACTATGAGATTTGACATTTCGGAGACCTCACGCTACACTAGCGCCTCTAGTGGCGAATTCATACGCGATAGCCCTCATTACATTATATCTTCAGGCTATATTATTCTTTTATAGGTTATCCCTTTTTTCACTGCAGCCAGTCTAAAAGTTACGAATACAGTATACGCAATTAAGTATTTTAGAGAGGTTGCATACTATTTAGATAATAATTAATACTGGCTGTTTTCTGACAGTTTCATTTTCTTCTAAAAACGGCGAAGCGCAACTGGCAAGTACATTATTGTATTCGATTTGTAGCATTCGAACATGGCGGATGTAGACAATATCTAATTTTGCTATTTCTGTTTCTTTGGCTAGTTAAAGTATAATTTTGATAGTGTTTTATGCGGCGATTAACCTTAACAGTGAACAGTGATCACAAAATTCTATATTGCTCTCGTGTCTGGCATTTTTTTAATGCGCAAGTTGTCTCCGCGTGGTTTCTGGAATTTTTCTATTAAGTTGCAAAAACTACAATCACCGTACAACGTCCCTCTCAAAGAGAGTTAACCTTGACACTGGCGAAATTGTCCTATTAATTAGGACAGAAAAGCCATATCTTAAAAGAGAAAAAGATGTAGGTACATTATTATTTAGTGTAGAGTTAGAAATTAATCAACTTTACGATTAATCAAATACCTATACTACCTATACCTATACGAATATTTTTTGGAATAATTAAAACATTTGAAAATAAAGGCAATAAACTGATTTAAAATTATTTAGTTTTTTGGTTTGTCTGAGGTTTTCAGTTATTTTATTAACACCTTGTAGAAACGATAGAGTTATAAATAAAATACTCTTGTTAGAGTTCGGATAACGATTTTAACACCGTGGTGTCCTAGTGGTTTGATCTGTGGCCTCCCAATGAGGAGATCGTAGGTTCAAATCTAGGCTCGCACTTGTGTTTTACCTCATGGGAACCAATCACCGCCGCCTTTAGACACCGCAACGCGAGGGGTATCACGGTGCGTTGCCGGCGGGTTTGTGTGTAATTTCCAAAACGCACTGGGCCCGCGTGGGAACTACAACCCACCCAAACCCTTTCATTATGAGAGGCTATGCCCAGCAGTGAGATGTTTAAAGGCTGGGATGATGATGATGCCCCCCGATGATGAACCCCGGCTCGCACCTCTGAGTTTTTCGAAATTCATGTGCGGAATTACATTTGAAATTTACCACGAGCTTTGCGGTGAAGGAAAACATCGTGAGGAAACCTGCACAAATCTGCGAAGCAATTCAATGGTGTGTGTGAAGTTCCCAATCCGCACTGGGCCCGCGTGGGAACTATGGCCCAAGCCCTCTTGTTCTGAGAGGAGGCCTGTGCCCAGCAGTGGGACGTATATAGGCTGGGATGATGATGATGATGATAAGCGATGTTTGTACCTTTTATAAAATCCTTTGCATGGACCTTTGAATATTGGATCACTACAGGCTGGATCTGAAAATAAAAAAAAATCCTAGAGCCTATTCACCACTCATTGCTAATTTTGATGTGAAAAATATCTCTATATTTTTTACATCTAACAAACATAAGTTTGTTTATTGAATAAACAGAGGCAATATCACATTATATAGATAAAGCCTGAAAAAGAAGAAGAAGACAAAAGAATATCACATTATTTAATTTGTCGCATAAATATCTACATATAAATTTATACACCGTGTTTTGATTACTGTTAACACTGACATACGGCTCAGTTTTTTTTTAGAGTTCCGGAGCCAAAATGGCAAAAACGGAACCCTTATAGTTTCGCCATGTCTGTCTGTCCGTCCGTCCGCGGCTTTGCTCAGGGACTATCAATGCTAGAAAGCTGTAATTTTGCACGGATATATATATATGTAAACTATGCCGGCAAAATATACCTATACTAAAAAATAATTTTTTTTAGGGGCCTCCCATAGACGTAAAGTGGGTTTTTTTTTATCATCCAACCCTAAAGTGTGGGGTATGCTAAGACAATTTTTCAATTCATTGATTTTTTTGCGAAATACTTATTCAACTTTAAAGTGCAAATTTTCATTAAAATCGAGCGTCCCCCCCTCTAAAATCTAAACCAGTTGGTGGAAAAATTTGAAAAAATTCAGGATGGTAGTAAGTATATCAAATTTAGAAGGCAAACTACGAGTATAACGGCTAAGTTTGCTTGAGAATTATTAGTAGTTTAAGAGTAAATAGCAGCCTAAGAAATAAAATACACCTAAACTTGGAAGATTCCGTATAAAATAAGAAATCCTTAGAAAAATATTACTTAATTTTTCCGTAATGGCTACAGAACCCTATTTTGGGCGTGTCCGACACGCTCTTGGCCGGCTTTTTAATATAGGTGGAAAATGAGCCGGCGGGTTACCTGGTGGAAAGCAACCGCCGCCCATAATAAAACTTACCAGCTGCTAAACTGCTTTTGAAGATCATGGCAATCAAGAAGAAGAAAATTAGTTTAAGCATGGTTGAGTTTGAGCACAGTAACTGTAACAGTTGGTTGTAACCAACATGTTGTTTTATACTTTAGTCCTTGTGTTTAACGTGTAGTTAGCAAATATTAGCTAAGTATTTGTTTTACTGTAACTCATTAAGGCGATATGACTTTTGATGAGTGGGTCCATAATGTAGCAATTTTGTGATTGTCGAATAATATTTTTTTCTTTTGTTTAGAAAGGCGATTATTAGAAATTAATTTGGGTATTTGTTCATAGCACTATTTCTTTTTAAATCTAATCCCCAGTGGCGTAGCTAGGTAACCTAGGGCCCTGGGGCAAATAAAAAAATGGGGCCCACTGCTATCAAAACTGGTAAGGTTTTTTGAAGTAAAATCATTATATATACAAATACTTTAAAAAATGCTAAGCAACTTTATCATCAGCTATAAAGCAGAATTTCGAGGCCCCCCTGAGCTTGAGGGCCCCGGGGCACTGCCCCGCCTAGCCCCTTGGTAGCTACGCCACTGCTAATCCCTTTAAACGAGCAATTCTTGTATAGTACCTGGGCGATCGAGCTCCGCTCGGGCTAATGATCGGTAATTAGCGTTTTCCCAGAGATAAGACCAAGCTAGATCGATTTCTCATCCCCGAAAACCCCCACATACCAAATGTCGTCGAAATTGTTGGAGTGACATTTTTACCCGACAGACAATGAAATAGTCTATCCTGCTCTAACATTTGCTTATGCCATATGTTTTTTTCACCTCCCTGAAGTTAGCGTCGAATAAACAGTCGAGTAGTCATTCGTGAGATAAATGGCGATTGAAAAATACAACCAGTTATCAGACTGATAAACTATGGAATAACTTTATTGGTCTATTAACTATTCGACCGTTTAATTGAGGATTGAAAAATCGGCCCAGGAAGAAATATTATTTTTTGTCCATTATTTCGATTGGCATCATAAAAATAGGGGTGATTTTTTTACATTTAAATCGGTTCGATTCCCAGACGAAGCAAGTAATTGTTAGAAAATCTTTAATTGCAGAATTACTAACTTTTAAAAATAACATAAAGTCTTCTTTCAGTAAAATATCCTGTCTACGTTATTTCAGGTACTTTCCCTTGATGTCCCATAGTCCGGTACCGAGTTTTAGCCCGAGCGGAGCTCGGTCGCTCAGATATTTAATTATTGAACCTATTTTGGTTGATGAAGTCATTTTAAAAAAGCCGAAAGTTTCTCGATAAGGGCTACGGTATAGATGTCGCTAGCGTCACTGCTTAAGTGGCTAAATAAGAAACAAACAAGCTGAGATATGAGGTGTGTAGGTAGTTTAAATATTCTGAAGAGGGTAATGTTATAAGGTAATACAGTCAGTCCTTATCCGAAGCTCTTGTTTGATTTACGTGGACCTCATAATACAACATGGCGCAGCCGAAGTAAAAGAACCGTGTTACAGTTAACGTAGAAGCGCGAATTGTACGTGGTGTATTAAACGTATTTTGTACAAGTAACAGTATCGAAGAAATCATTTTATTGTATTTGTGCGTCATGGAAGCTGTTCTACCCCCGCCGGTGCCATTTTCTTTTGATAATAATTTACAAAATGTAACGTCTGGAAATTTATCAAAGGAATGGGAGTGATGGAAATCGGCATTTCTTATCTATCATGAAGCGTGTGAGCTATCGGGCAAAGAAGAGAAAGTCCAGACAAATATATTATTACACATCATCGGAGAACAGTGTTGGGAGGTATATACACAATTTGACAAGAAAAAAACCGTTACATTAAAAGGATTGCTTAGTGAATTTGATTTTGTATTTTTACCCAAGAAAAATCTCACAATTGAGCGACACAAATTTTTTACCCGTGACCAGCGGGAGGGGGAATCAATCGAGCAATATTCCTATGAATTGAAAAAATTGGCGAATACTTGTGAGTTCAATGATTTAATGGAAGATTTATTTAATAAAGGATAGGGTGATTTGTGGCGTAAAAGAGCAAGCTTTGCGTGAACGCCTACTTCGTGAACCGGATTTGACATTGACTAAAGAGCCTATATATTGCCACATCAAACACACACACACACATCATTGCTATTGCTTGAGCCTATTGCCACATATTTGTAACGTGTCTGTTGTTTTTATTTTTGTCTTTTGTTATGTTCATTGTATTTTTTTTAATGTGGCAATAAATGTCTCTTTTTTTTTTTATCACTGAACATCTGCAATGTTGCTCAAATATCAAGATTACAAGCGGGAGCCATACAAAAGGAATCTATCGAACATCATGCTTATTTTGTTGATAATTATTCGGATTGTTCAAGACAGCAAGCGCAGGCGCGGAATACTTTAAGCGAGGACGGTGATCAGAACCACATAATGTGGGTAGAGCGAAGAGGAGCGCCGGCGCATCGAGGTGCATTAAGGAATCGCGGCCGCCGCGTATCGCCCGGCCCGCGCCGCTCCGCCGTGCTTGCTCCTGCGCCGCCGCAGCGGCACAGAGGGTCTCACTCAACCCTGCGGACTGCGGTATAGTGGACCTAGTGAATGGTGTTCAATGTGCGGCTATACACACAGAGGGAACTCGAGGTGTCCAGCATCGGGACGAAGGTGCTTAAAATGCAATAATTTTGATCATTTTTCTCGGGTGTGCAATGTGTTAGAAATCCAGTCAGCTGAGTCGACTGACCAGGTAATATATTATTGTTCTGATTCTTTAAGCGATTGGTCAGTTGATCTAGTAATTAATAATTGTAAAATAAAATTTAAGTTGGATACTGGTGCCGATGTTAATGTTTTGCCAAGAAGCATTTAGATAAATTAGGTATACTTGAGCAGGACTTACGTTCATCGTCGATTCGATTGCGTGGTTATTCGGGTAGTGAAATTAAAGTCATAGGCCGTTGCCATTTCAAAGTTGTTTATAAAAAACGTGAGTTTATTTTAGATTTTATTGTCGCTGACGTCACATCACCGCCTATAATTGGTCGAGATTCGTGTGCTGAGTTGAATGTTGTGCAGTTGGTTTTGACTGTATCTAGCGTGAATGGGCATGGTATAGAGGACCGTCTGTTTCAAGACTACTCGGATGTGTTTGAAGGCGTGGGTTGCATGCCAGGAGAGTACAAAAGTTGATAAAAATATTAGGCTAGTGGTACATGCACCGAGAAAATTGCCAATAGCGTTGAAGAATTTCATAAAGGACAAATTGGATGAAATGGTTAGAGATGTCATTATTGCGAAAGTTGAGGGCCCAACTGATTGGGTTAGTAGCATTACTGTGGCTAGAAAAGCAAATGGAGATATAAGAAGTTTGATTCTTTAACATCGGATCACATTATACAGCAAATAAAAGTAATTTTCAGTCATCAAGGTATACCAGACATTGTAATGTCAGATAATGGCCCTGAGTTTCGTTCTCAAAATTTTGAAATGTTTTCTAAACAATGGAATTTTCAGCATGTTACCTCTTCACCACTTTACGCCCAGTCAAATGGACAGACGGAGCGAAATATACAAACTATTAAAAATATATTGAAGAAGACATGTGTGGAAGGCACTGATTTTAGGTTAGCCTTGCTGGAGTACTTAAATACTCCTATTAGTAATAAACTGGCGTCCCCGTCCGAGCTCTTAAATAATCGTAAGATGAGAAGTATCGTACCATGCCCACCGACGCTAGTACAACCAAAAATCCAAAAACACGTTAGATTAGAGTTACAATCGCGTCAGGAAAAACAGAAGTTGTATTACGACCGGAATGCTCGCAATTTAACACCTTTGGTTCCAGGACAAAAAGTAAAAGTAAGGGTAAACAAATGTTGGGTTAGTGCAAAAAATTTATCATTATGTGGAATACGGTCATATGCAATCGAATTGGCTGATAAAAAAAAAAAAGACATTTATTGCCACATTAAAAAAAATACACTGAACATAACAAAATACAAAAATAAAAAACAACAGACACGTTACAAATATGTGGCAATAGGCTCAAGCTCAGCATTCACATGCTGCCGGTCGACAACCGGCGGCGCTGATTTTCAGCCTGCGCCCGTCTCGCGGCACGTTTTACACAGTACGGGAAGGGTAAACACACAAAAGTATTTATATAAAAAAAAAACAAACCATTAAAAAAAAAACACGTGAGGGAGGTTTAAAAAGAAGAAAAATGGGAGATCTGGCAATTCTGTTCTAAGAGATGGCATTTACATTCCTAGCGGGTTCTTGTGGATTTTTGGGGTAGCATCCATTTCCATCTAGGTTCCAATTTGCACTGAAATTAGCATCCTCCTAATTTTTCCTTGAAAACTGGGAAAGACATGTTGGTTCTGATGGTGGTGTTCTGATAAGAAATAGGCGTCACTTAATAAAAGACTCTGAACGTCGCCCTGATGTTTCGAACGCAAGGAACACAGTATGTTCGCTCCCTTACGACGATATAGCAGTCTCGAGTAATAACGTGATGACGTCACGCTTGAATGCCCCGTTAGCGCAAGTGCAGCAGCCGTGCGCTCAGAGTGAGTTCGGTTCCCGTGCGGTCCCAGTGTCCAGCAACGCCACGAATAATGAAAGTAATTACTATGTTACTAGTTTTGGCAGGTCAATATGAACAATAGAAACACGTTCCCACCGCAACCTGATCGCGTCAACAAGAATACCTACAATTAAAAAAAAATACATTATGTGTATTATTAAATTAAACGTTAAGTAGGTAATAATTTTTAATAATTTATAATTAATCAAATCTTGCTTGTTATTGTATCAATGAAGTGATTATTGTTTGCCTACCGAATTAAATTATTAGTTAATTAATGGCATTATGTTAATTAATTAATTTAAACTATAAAATGAAGATGTTAAGATTCAAAATCGCGCGTAAAAATGTTAATGAACAGATCGAATAAATAATGTTTATTTGCTATAACACAATTATAAAGTTAATGTCTCTGGACCTATATACCAACTCGTTATTAATATAGGGCATAATCTTTATTTATAAACTTTAATTAATTGCAAAATTGCTATTGTATAATGCACGTACACGTATATAAATTATTTTATTATGCATGTTACAAAATACGAAGTTATTTAATTTTAATGTGATGAAATACAATTATTAAATTAAACAATTGTACCTACCTATATGATAAAACTGATAATAATAATGTAAAAATGTATACATTTTTAAATTTGAAAATTAACTATTGAATTAATGCCTATTACAGTTCCGATCCCTTAAAACAATATTATTTGTGTCTCTGTTATGTTAAAGAGATTGAATATAATACTCTTTCTAATTTGTAGACTAGTCTAAAAAAAAAGGAAATTGTAGGTAGTTTAAGTATTGTGAAGAGGGTAATGTTATAAGGTAATACAGATATATATATTTCGGAGATCTCGGAAACGGCTCCAACGATTTTAATGAAATTTGGTATGGAGGGGTTTTTGGGGATGCAAAATCGATCTAGCTTGGTCTTATCTCTGGGAAAACGCTTGGTACCGAGTTTTAGCCCGAGCGGAGCTCGGTCGCTCAGATATTTAATTATTGAACCTATTTTGGTTGATGAAGTCATTTTAAAAAAGCCGAAAGTTTCTCGATGAGGGCTACGGTATAGATGTCGCTAGCGTCACTGCTTAAGTGGCTAAATAAGAAACAAACAAGCTGAGATATGAGGTGTGTAGGTAGTTTAAGTATTGTGAAGAGGGTAATGTTATAAGGTAATACAGTCAGTCCTTATCCGAAGCTCTTGTTTGATTTACGTGGACCTCATAATACAACAAGGTGCATAGGGGAAATTCGTGTCTGTACCGTTGACCAGCAGTGGTGTAGCGGTATAGCACGCGGTACGGAATACCGAGGACCTGGGTTCGATTCCCAGTGCTGGTCTTATTTTTCTGGTTTTTCTGTGCATCAATATTTCAGTTTGTATTTTGAAGTCATTTTAATCTAGTCTAGTAGGTGCCAGTGGCGAGTTGTCGTTCATTGTGGCGTTCTAAGGGGGAGGTCTTTGTTCAGCAGTGGACGTCTTCTGGCTGATGATGATGATGATGATGAATGGATTACGCGTGAGAAGCCTGCTATTAGACTAGTAATACCCACTGGAAAACTTTCCCTTAAGTTTATAAAAACAAAGCCATTAATCTTCTTTAATATCACAGGTGTTTTTACGAGTACAGCGTCATACCACAGCGATTATACCTATTGGGTTTTTTCCATAGAGATGGTTGAAACTGAAAAGAAGGTTGAAATTTAAATTATACGAATGCTTGTTCCCAAGTCTTGGATGTTTAATATTTTTTTAAGTATGTATTTATCTATATAAGTACTGCAGGTGGTAGGACCTTGTGCAAGGTCCGCCCGGATTGCTACCACCATCTTGCTCGCTAATCCTGCCGTGAAGCAGCAGTGCTTGCACTGTTGTGTTTCAGCGTGGAGAGTAAGACAGCCGGTGAAATTACTGGCACTTGAGGTATCCCATCTTAGGCCTCTAGGTTGGCAACGCGTCTGCAATACCCCTGGTGTTGCAGGTGTCTATGGGCGGTGGTGATCTCTTACCATCAGGAGACCCACTTGCTCGTTTGCCATCCAGTCGAATAAAAAAAAAATACGTTTGAGGGCCAGATTTTTTCTCGTTCAGTATTTTACAAGACTGTACAAGCTTTGCATAGTTTGGCACTAGGTCAATTGGTGTCAATAATGTCCCATGATAGATATTATTATTATTATTTTTTGAAAATCATTCATTTATTAAACAGAAAATTTACAGTGTTATATTATACACATTACCTAATAAACTAAAGATAAATCCTAACTAAATAAAACAAAAATGACAAATGAAATAGAACAACAAATTAATCAAACCACAAGTAAACACAAATAATCAAAAGAAACCAAACAATGTCAAAGAAAATTAAAAAAATAATTACAACTACAAAAACAAAAAATTATAAGTAATACATTAAAAAAAACAATTATACAAAAAAACACAAAATACCAAAAAAAACCTAAACGAGAAAAAAATATATTTATTTATATATTTTTTTACCCACGAATATAACAAATAGCGATACGTGCGTCTAGTTCAGAGGTTTTCAACTGGTGTGCCGCGATTGCCGGGAAGTGTATGTTGCATTGGGTGACACTATATACCGGACGTACAATACCGACATGGAAATACCGGCATGATATTTTGTGACACGCCCATTGAAGCTCTTGTCAGTTTGACACCAGTTTGTATGGGCGTGTACACGAAATATCGGGTCGGTATTTCCATGTCGGTATAATCCGGGCCGGTAAATAGTGTCACCCTGTTGCATCGAAATGATAAGTAGCTATTTTTAACCGACTTCAAAAAAGGAGGAGGTTCTATGTTCCAATGTTTGTATTATAATGAGAAAATAGTACGAAACCAACTGACGCGTGGCGTGTGCGATTCATACCTAAAGGTGTTAACACGACCCTTTAAATAAGCCTATCCTATGCACCAGTCCGCCGCCGTGGTGGCCTAGTGGTTTGACCTATCGCCTCTCAAGCAGAGGGTCGTGGGTTCAAATCCCGGCTCGCACCTCTGAGTTTTTCAAAATTCATGTGCGGAATTACATTTGAAATTTACCACGAGCTTTGCGGTGAAGGAAAACATCGTGAGGAAACCTGCACAACCTGCGAAGCAATTCAATGGTGCGTGTGAAGTTCCCAATCCGCACTGGGCCCGCGTGGGAACTATGGCCCAAGCCCTCTTGTTCTGAGAGGAGGCCTGTGCCCAGCAGTGGGACGTATATAGGCTGGGATGATGATGATGATGATGCACCAGTCCGGCTCGCACTTGGCTATTTTTACTGGTGTGCCGTAAAACGAAAAGGTTGAAAATGCCTAGTCTAGTTGCAGGTAGGTAGGTAATAATAGTACATTGTTATATTGTAAGGCATTAAAGCTAAGTACCTTTGCACATTAATGCAGGGTGTGTTCTAATTTAAACAGAAAAGTGCGCGGCTGGCTCCCTTCCGTGATCAAAGGCCCCATAGACCAAGCGAAAGTATTAGAATTGCCAATAAAAATGATAACTTGAGCTCTTTTAACCCCTGATGCAAAAAAAATAGGTGTGTTATATAATTATGTTTGATAGTAGCTCTCAAACGGATGGACCGATTTCGATGCGATTTTTTATGTGAAAGCGAGTTTCCTTAACAGTGGTTCTTAGCTATGTTTGGCTATGTTTCATTAAAATCAGTTCAGCCGTTTTTAATATTGAATTTTGTAGTAACACTGTCGGGAGATTATCAATTTATCTTAGTTAAGTATCATCCCAGCCATACGTCCCACTGCTGGGCACAGGCCTCCTCTCAGTATGAGAGAGCTCGGACCGTAATTCCCACGCGGGCCCAGTGCTGGTTGGAAACTTCACACACACCATTGAATTGCTGCGCAGGTTTGTGCAGGTTTCCTACGATGTTTTCCTTCACCGTAAAGCTCGTGGTAAATATCAAATGTAATTTCGCACATTAATTTCGTAAATCTCAGAGGTGCCAGCCGGGGTTTGAACCCTCGATCCTCTGCCTGCGAGGTGATAGGTCAAACCACTAGGCCACCACGGCTTCGGCTTCAGTTAAGTAATTTACTATATCTTTTATATATACGTATTGGATGTATCAGACGTGTCCGTAGATGCTGACATTGACACGAGCTCTTAGAGGCCAGTCTTAAGAGCGTTTATTCCTGCTGAGCTGGCAACGTTGCATTTTTGATACGTTTTTCTCGATTATTCCATAAAAATTTAATGAAAATCAAAAATGTGGTCTGATAGAACACTTCTTAATATATAAGTTAATGTATCTACTTCAATAATTATACGCTATAGACTTTTATTTTCTTTAAAAACCGGTCATAAACATTAATTCGTTTTTAAGGAATTTAAAAGTTTATCATGAATAATTATTGGAGTAGACACATTAACTTATATATTAAGAAGTGTTCTATCAGAAAACATTTTCAATTTTCATTCATTTTTTATGGAATAATCGAGAAAAACTAACAAAAATGCAACGTTGCCGGCTCAGCAGAAATAAACGCTCTTAAGTAGGTAGGTACTTTAATGATGTCAATAGTATTATGACAAGATCGCAAAATGACCACATATCCAACGGGCTGGACTGACAGAACACTGAGGCGTTTCAACCAGAGATGTACAAGGATTTGTTGCGAGGATTGTGTTTATCATGAACCTAAAGAAACGCTTCATTTACCTATAGGTACTTGCACAGCACCGTTCTGGTGGAAACGCTGAGCGGAGCGAGGCTAAGTAAATAAATCGTTTCTGTGGACAACATCTCACGTAGCTTTCAAAATCATGTCTGTTCCGCCAGAACAGGAACAATTATTAGGAACTAGAATTTACCCGCTTCGCACGCGTAAACTATTCGATCCGGTAGTTAATGGAAATTTCGGGATTTTGCAAAATTCCCTTGGTCTTCATTGAGGTTGTGCTAAGAATGACTGTCCAAAATTTCAAGACTCTAAACCCAGCGGTTGAAATTTCAAGATTTTAGCCCTATCCCATGGGAATATCGGTATAAAAAGTAGCCTGTGTGTTATTCCAAAGGTTTATACCTTCCGCCGCCTAACTTTGCCTAAAAGTTCATTGCCACGACTAGTACCACAAAAACTAAAAAGGTATAATTCCAATAATTGAATAGGCACTATACCGTTAAGCGATTCGAACACAATCCGGGAGTAACGTAAAGACGTCGCATAAAAAATGTATCTCAAAAATGCGTCAAAACTGAGTACATATTAAGTAATGAACTATTGCTTACCTTGTATTTTTTTCTCTGTGTACTATCTTGTTTTCTGTATCGCTTACTATTTCTGGTGTTTCTGGTGGTAATAAAGAGTCTTTGTATTGTATTGTATTGAACTTTTAGGCAGATTTATATGGCGCGTGGTATACCTATATACCAAATTCCATGAGTCTAAGCGCAGCGGTTGTTGTTTCAAGATTTTATCTCTTTTCTATGGGAATATTGGGACAAAAAGTATATAGCTTTAGTCCAGGCTATAAACTAACTTTTTTCATCCAAATTCGTCCAGACGTTTCAGCGTGAAGAAATAACAAACATACAAACGTTCGCATTTATAATACTAGCTTAAGCCCGCGACTTCGTCTGCGCGGATCTAGGTTATCGCGCGGTGGCGCCCTCTACCGGAATAAAAGGTATCCTATGTTGATCCTTGGGGTTCAAAATATCTATATACCAAATTTCATCAAAATCGGTTCAGTGGTTTCGACGTGAAAGCGTAACAGACAGACAGACAGACAGACAGACAGACAGAGTTACTTTCGCATTTATAATATTAGTAGGGAAGTAGGGATTAGTAAGATAAAAAGAGTTATAAAATAAAATTAGGAATTACTAGGGAGAACTTGGTTAATGTTTGCCATGTCTGTCCGTGTGTATGTGCGCCGAGTGCGTCGGTAATAGGTGTTTAGCCGCGCGGCGGCATAATGCGCGGATCTAGGGCTCCGGCCTAGTGCGCCGTGTTTACACCCTAAGTGTCGTATCTATACGTTTCTATACCTATGGGTAGTCCATACTTTCTTGCACAGTCGACGAACCCTCCAAGAAATAAGTTTTTGGTATAAATTTCATTTTCAATACAAGCTTTTTTTTGCTGACTGTACTTTTTGTTGACTGTTCTTGTATTGTCACCCAAAGTACATTTGCATACCAAATCTCAAGTCGATGCCATTAACCGTTGAAGAGTTCCGTCCTGCGGAGACGATCCTGGCCGGACTACCAGGATGTCACTACCAGATTATTGCATTGTCACGCAATTTACATAAGTAAGTATACAAAATTTCAAGTCAATCCAACTACTAGAAGTTTGTCTAGTTTAACTTGCAAGATTTGATTACAGACAAACAGAGACAATGGGACAGGTGGAACTAAATAAAGGTTTGTAATTGTAAACGTCGATTTCGCTTTACCAATTGGCGGTAGACTGAATGAGTTCGGTTTATTACGATCTCAAAAATGTATCCACTGTTGGTTGGCGTATTATTTAGTCAAGTAAGATACTTTTAATAGAAATACCTGTGTTTTTGTTTTTAAGGAGTCAAGTATGTAGCATGTTGTTTTTAAATAACCATTTTAACAGTAATATGCATTATTCATATTTGCAAAGTATACTTTTGGCGGTGACTTAAAACATTTCAACTGCACACGATTGAACTGTTTAAGCCGGTGTTGCCATACAATTTAATATTTGTTTTATTTTATTTTAAATTTTAATTTTAAGTTAGTTTTTAGATAAGGTCCTCACTGAAAATCAGCGCCACGGCTTGCCGTGGCATTATGCTGAGTGGGGGACCTGTTTAGCGTCATGTATGTCTTTATTTGTTCTATGTTTGTTCCTATGTTTTTTTTTATGGCGTTAAATAAATGTATTTTCTTTCTTTCTTTCTTTCTTTAAAAAGAGGGGTGTTATAAGTTTGAGGCGAATGTCTGTCTGTCTGTGGCATCGTAGCTCTCAAACAGATGGATTCAAAAGTCACTAGTCAAAATGATCTTAATTCAATTTAGGCTATAACAAACACTTTATGAATATAAAAAAATACCACCTGTTCGGAAAAATCTGCGTTGAGCAGAATCCGGCAAGAAACTCGACTTCGATTTCTAATTCGATTTGATTTCGATGCGAGTTTTTTAATTGTAAGCAAGATTTCTTGTGGTGGTTCTATGTTTCAAATCGGTTCTGAAGTTGTTGAGATATTCAACATTGGTCATTTCGAGTCGGTCATTGTCGGTGGTTTTTCAACTCTCCTAAGTTGCATTGGTTATATTTTTATGACACCTAATACCTATATCAGGAAAAAGTAACTAAAACAAGTTAATAATTGGGATCACAATTAAGCGCTTTTTGGTTAGACAGGGTTTGAAAGGGATGACACTACAGTGTTGCCACTTTTTAATTTCTTCTCTTTTTTGACAGACTATAAGGGCACTCTTCCGTAGGGACAAGACTTAGGCAAATTGTATCTGTAAGTATAAACTTAATGAGGCCCGCACGGTCGCCGTGCCGTGACCGTGTTCATGGGAAGCGGGCCTAAGTTACATATTTTTAAGAGAAATTTCCCTGCAGGCCGCGCGGCCGCGTTACATATTCGTTTGGGTTATTGCTGTCTTTATCGCTCGTGACATAAGCGCTCGCTTGAGCGCTCGCAGCCGTCCCCCCCATGCCTTCTGCAACGACGTCCGTAATTTATATCGAGATTGTAGGCTTTTCAAGATTTGGGCGGTTCAATTTTGGGCTTCGTTGTCCTCATATTATACGAAAAGTATAGCACAGAAATCAATGATATTTTACAATCAAGATATTCATTATATTTTCTATGCCTGTGGTTTTTTCGATTTTTGTAAAAATGCTTTATTAGTCCGTAATTCTCGTGCAAAGATGACATCTTTTTTTGTCGACTTTTGAGCTCCTGTAATTCAGATATAACACATTTATATGAAAATCTGAAACACCCCAGGCATAGATAATTACGTCTAGTCCATACTTACAAAATTTCATCTATTTCTGTTGCCTAGTTTTCAAAAGTGATAGTTTTCTTTACAGCCAAATTACTATAGTCCGGTCGAATATGGATTGTTCCATAGCCCTGTTTTTTTTTTTTTTTTATGGTATAGGGGCAAACGAGCAGGTGGATCGCCTGATGGTAAGCGATTACCGTCGCCCATGGACACCTGCAATACCAGAAGAGTCACAAGTGCGTTGCCGGCCTTTAAGGTAGGAGTACGGTCTTTTCTTGAAAACTTGAAGGTCATATCGGTCCGGGAATACCGCAGGCGATAGTTCATTCCAGAGTTTTGCTGTACGAGGCAGGAAATTTCTGGAAAAACGCACAGTAGAGGACCGCCAACCATCTAAATGGTGAGGATGGAAGTGTTGTCGCGTAGGTCGGTGGCGAAAGGATGCGGCAGGGATCAACCCGAATAACTCCTCGGAGCACTCCCCGTTGTACATGCGATAGAGGATGCACAGTGAAGCTACATCTCTACGCAGCGCCAAAGAGTCAAGTTGATCAGAAACTCGTTGGCAGCCGACTATTCGAGTCGCTCTCCGTTGTATGCGGTCCAGAGGGAGAAGCTTTTGTCTTTGACTCGTTCGTTTTGACGGATGACACTCTTTACCGGCCCGGATAATACCGACATGGAAATACCGACCCTGTTTTTCATGTACACGCCCGCCATGTTGGTATTATCCGGGCCGGTAAAGAGTGTCACCCGTCAAAACGAACGAGTCAAATGAGGGCTATCGCTTATGAATTCGCCGCTAGAGGCGCTAGTGTAGCGTGAGGTCTCCGAAATGTCAAATATCATAGTTTTTGGGTAAGCTATGCGGGTTTATTTATAATTAGAATAATTTTGTGACTATTTTGCATTACCTTAAATTAATAATGGCAATAATGCGTTACGGGGCAATGAATGTCTGTGTTTTGAGACAGTTCTGTCTTTCGGAAACTTGTCCTCCCTTTTTTCCGAACAAAACGGGACTTCGCAAGATTGGTTGCTTTTTTTTTTGGTACGCTTTTAAGGTGTATTAAATATGATTTTAATCTAAACTTTGTTTTCATTCCCACGCCCGTAATAACAGACTTTGAAAGCCACACTTAAAAGTGCTTAAAAACCTCACGCAACAGTGGCGCCATCTAGAAAGACAAAAAACGATAGCCCTCATTGGAGTCAAAGTAGAGTCAAAGAGACATATACATATTTTTTTTAATTTATTGTTCGGGGCTATGGAACAACCCGAAACCGACCGGACTAGCGTTATTTGGCGGTAAAGAAAACTCTTTCATTTAAAAAAAAAATTGTTGCTACTTAAAAATCTGATATTTTTTTCTGTTAATTAGAAAGGTTATTCCTATCGATAAAATAAGTTTTAAGCGTTTCTAAAATTTTCATCCATTCCTCATTGTAGGTACTGTCAGAATAAAGCGTTTGTTAAAATAAACCTAAAGTTTATAACATAAATAAATACATCTATTTTAGCATGTTCCCGTGGTCTCACATCTTATTCATCAACGTTGTTAAGAATCCAACAATAGTATGTATACATAGAAATACCACTTTAATTATTAACCAAGTGAGAATAAAGGGCTTAGTGCATGGGGGCGCTCTATTCCAGAGGCGTTGAACCATAGACTTTGCATTGTCTGTGGCTAGGCATGCAATCAAACTATTGTCAAAGAGTGATTGAAAAATTAAGTGCGAAAAGCTTTTGTCTTGTTTGGCACTGGTAGAGCCGTTATAGGCAATAATAATCGGTAGGTAAATCACAAAACACTATCCGCTTGAATACGTTTCAAAAAACTTGCATAAAACAAACTAAACCACAGAGAAAACAAAAATATTTAGACCATAGACAAGAAAAAAAAAACATCCTAATGCTAACTTGGCTAGGCAAAGGCGTAGGCATTCAGCCTCCTCTCATCATAAACTATGCAAAATTATATAAAACGCAAGAGCTTCGTACAAAGTCATTCATGCCAAACTAAAGAAAAACTCGCATGGGAATGCGTAAAAGATTTTCTGTGTTGCCGCATAAAATGTGGTGTTGCCAGTGTAAAAATGTTGCTTTGGCTGTTCAAAAGGCTGTAGCTAATTAATTTGCTGGGGCTGATATGGGTTAGTAAATTTATTTAAAAAACAGATTTTTCTCTATTTGTTTTAGTCTATCATAATAGCTTTAAAGCTTTGAAACCATGGAGCTTGGTATTAATAATTATGAGAGCGGGATTTTGTAAATTTAGAAGCTACATTAAAATATATTTGTATTTTGCAGCTATGTGTCTTCTCAACTAATCACTGACGGGACTTGCCCTTATCATATTTTGAACTAATTATAGATCAAGTAAATAATGATTTTCCATCGCATTTTGTCGGATGAGTTCGCATATATCTTGTTTTCTCAATTAACTTCATTAAACTAGTTTTTGAGTTAGTGCAACAATATGCAGAGTCCCCACTTCTGGCTGTTCGAGTTTTTTTTTTAATCCTTCCAAATATTTTGAATATGTGTGAATAAATGTTTATCTCTCTCTGTCTAAAAATTGTAACAAATGTGAATCGTTCAAAGTGACGTCATCATACTAATATTATTTATTATTATTTTATATATTAGTGTGTGCGGGTGTGGGAGCGTGTGTGTGTAGAAGTGGTAGTTTTAGTAGGATTTTCGTTAAATTTTGAAACGTGAAGGATGTTAGCGACTTTCCAAGTTACCTATAGATTCGTCTAGAGCTTTAAATATACAGGATGGTCTCGCAGCGGGCAATCGGTTAGCGAAGTCAGCGCTAAGTGGTGCTGCGGTGGCAATTAATTAGCTGGAAGAGCTTCGTGGTGCAAAATGCAGGAGATTAGCTGCGGTATTCAACTAATATTATCAGCGAGCTCTGTGGGCTTAAAGCAGCGTTTCCACTAGAACTGTGCGAGGAATGTATTTGTTACGAACCAATAGAAACGCTTAAATTTCACTGTCTTCGCACAGTGTAGTAATCTCTATACTCTATACTTGTTTATGGCATGTTTAAAAAAAGGAAAAAGTGATTTATTACGTCGTCCTGACTTAAGAAAATAAATTATTAAAAGCCAATTCGATGTTGATTTGACTTTATTTTATTGGCGACGAGATGGACGCCGAACAATTCGCGAAATTCCTGAGCGCTCAACAGGCACAACAGGAGCAAATGTTACAAATATTAAAAATAGCTCTCGCCCAAACACCGACACAGGCGACGGCTACTATGACACCAACAGATGGCAGCGTGACGAGCGCTGGTACCTCACAACAGCCACCCAGCAGGATGGCTGTAATTAAGACATTTTCAATGGAAAAATACAACCCCGCCAACTATCGGGTGAGCGATTACATGGATTTTTTCGAAGCCAAATGTACAATACATGGTGTAACCAATAATGACGCCCTTAAAAAGGATCTCCTTTTGAACAGCATTACTCCCGACATCTTCCGGGAAGTAAAAACAGCACTCACACCGAATTTCGACACGAGCACATATAGCGATATACGCACAAAATTACTAGACTTATACCGCGTCAAGAGAACACGATATAGAGCTCTCACAGAGTTTTGGAATTGTGTTAGAGATGAGAACGAATCGATGGAACACTACGCCAACCGACTAAAGAGCTTGAGTGAAGACTGTGATTATGACGACTATTTATTAGAACGACAACTCCGCGACAGATTCGCAACTGGGCTAAATCATACAGAATTAGAAACGGATTTAAAACAAAAGTGGCCAGATTTGAAACAAACGTACAATGGCGAAACCACAGAAGTCACATTCGCACAGCTCTTCGCCGTTGCTCAGTCCCGTGAACAAGCCGAACATGACACACCACCAACGAACATTAAAAGAATACAAAAGACCAAACCCAAACAAAATAACAGTCTACGAAATGAAACCTACCGAAGTCCACGCAAAATACGTTCCAACCAATGCCTTCGCTGTGGAAAATATGATAAGCATAACTTTTCCAACTGCCCAGCCAAGACACATACGTGCGAAGAATGCGGCACTGCTGGACACTACGAAAGCTGTTGCATTAAATCTGGTCGAGCATACCTTGTGAAAGACAAGCCACAAAAATCACGACACAGGCTACAGCGTGTAACAGACACTACAGGCATTAATAGTTCAAGTACCTCGGAATACAGCAACTCGGGCGATGAATTAGTATGCAGTATTGCACAGGCGCATAACAAGGACTGTAAAAGAATCGATGTACTAATCAACGGAAAACGCTGCACTATGGACTGGGACCCCGGCTCTGCATATTCAATTATAAGCACACAATTTTGGCGACAAATAGGAGCTCCAACTTTAACTAAAGCACCCAAGTTAAAAGCATATTGCAACTACAAACTAAAATCAAAGGGCTTATCAGAAGTGACAGTAGAAGTTGATAACAAACAGAAAATTGTACCTGTAGTAGTCATGAAAAACGCTGACCCGATGCTTTTTGGGTTACAATGGAGTGAGATTTTTGGGATGGAATTTCCAAAACCTGTATACTCTATCAAAAATGTAAACCATACAACGCTTCAACATATCATAAAAAAATATGAACAACTTTTCGACGGCAAACTCGGCAAAGTAAACGACTATCAAGTTAATATCCATGTCAAACCAGGAGCAGAGCCTGTCCATCTACCGGCACGGCCTATCAAATTTGGAATGAAACGAAATATTGAAAAAGAAATAGATCGCCTTGTTTCTGAAGGGATTATTAATGAAGTCGATCCGAACTTGACGCCTGTGGAGTGGGCCACGCCCACAGTCAACGTCGTAAAACCAAACGGTGATATTAGAATTTGCGGAGACTACAGAAGTACACTAAATCCTGTTCTTGTAAAACATCTACACCCAGTCCCACTATTTGACCAACTACGACAGAATCTGGCGCATGGCCAACTTTTTTCGAAAATTGATCTCAAAGACGCTTACTTGCAGTTTGAAATAGCACCGGAGTCAAAGAAATATCTTACCCTGTCAACGCATAAAGGGTATTTTCAATACAACAGAATGCCTTTCGGAATCTCCACAGCTCCGTCCATATTCCAACACTATCTCGACAAACTGCTAAGAGATATACCCAACACAGCAGTATATTTTGATGACATTGCAGTGACAGGCAAAGATATGGACGAACATTTACGTACTCTTAGTATAATTTTTGAACGCTTGTTGAAAGCAGGACTCAAGGTTAATTTGAAAAAGTGCTCCTTCCTGAAAAATGAAATAGAATACCTCGGACACAAAATAAACAAAGACGGCATACGCCCCACTACAAAAAAGATTGAAGCTATATCCAAAGCAACTGAACCAACTAATTCAAAGGAATTACGATCATTTCTTGGCTTTGTCAATTTCTATGAACGCTTCATACCTCACTTACATGGACTTTGTGCGGACCTACATGAACTGACGAGCGGAAGACACCCATGGCGATGGACAGAGCGTGAAAGACACATTTTTGAAAAAACAAAGAAATGTATAGCCGCATCAAAACCCTTAACAGCATTTGATGAAAACCGCCCCATTTTCCTTGCTTGTGATGCTTCAGAGAAGGGAGTGGGAGCCGTGTTATATCACAAAAATGGAATCAATGAACAGCCTATAGCTTTCGCATCGAGGAAATTACGTTCGGCAGAAACAAAGTATTCTGTTATAGATCGAGAAGCTCTAGCGATTCTTTTTGGAATAAAGAAGTTTGACCAGTACTTACGTGGCACAAAATTTACCTTGGTGACTGACCACAAACCTCTGATACCTATATTAGGCTCACAACGTAACCTTCCTAAACTTGCTAACAACAGACTTGTGAGGTGGGCACTAATAATATGCAGTTACAATTACGAAATATGTTATCAAAAGGGAGAAAATAATGTACTAGCTGATTGCTTATCAAGACTGCCCAACTGTGAGACTCGGCCATCGAAAACAGAACGAGTAGTACACAGAATTGAGTCACACCTTTTAGGAACTAGGATGGCTGATTTACATCTTTCTGAAGACATCTTGAGAGAGAAAACTGCTCAAGATAAGACACTAATGGACGTTTTAAAGTACATAAAAACTGGATGGAGAGAACTTGAATATACTAACGACATAAAACATTTCTTCAGAAAACGCAACGAACTCTCTGTAGAAAATAAAATCATTATGTGGCAAGGAAGAATGATTATACCAACAAACCTACAGCAAAAAGTTTTGACTTACCTTCATAGAGGTCACCCAGGCATATCAGCAATGAAAGCACTTGCTCGTTTCTATGTTTGGTGGCCATCGATTGACGAAGACATAGACAATTACGTCAAGAGATGTACTAGATGTCAACAACATAGACCACACAATCCAGAACTTCCCATTTACTCGTGGTCAATTCCAGATCAAGTGTGGGAAAGGATACACATCGACTTCGCAGGTCCTTACGAAGGCACCTATTGGCTGGTTTTAAGTGACGCGTTGTCCAAGTGGATTGAAGTGAGACCAATGAGAAGCATTACCACTTTAAACTTGTGCTCCGTCTTGGACGACATATTTTGCACATTTGGTCTACCACTAATGATCGTATCTGACAACGGACCACAATTCACGTCAACAGAATTCAAAATGTACTGTCAACGTCAAGGAATATTACATATCAGGTCATCACCTTATCACCCAAGAACTAATGGCTTAGCGGAGAGACTCGTACGCACATTCAAAACCAGATACTCATCCTCATCAGGCTCCCAGCAACAGCGTCTACAAGAATTTCTTTTCACTTACCGGATCACACCACATACCACTACTGGCAAATCACCAGCTGAAATCATGTTTGGACGACAGTTGAATTGTTTGTTATCGAACATACGACCAAACAAACGAAGAACTTGGCAGTACCAACACGTACAGGCCACTATAAATGAAACCACAAATAAAAATTCAGAGTATACGCCCGGTGACGCAATTTATCATAGAACACGATTGCAGAAAACCTGGCAACCAGGAGTCGTAACCGAACGGAAACATCGTTATGCTTACATCATTTCAACTCCAAGAGGTGGTAATATTCGCCGGCACGCTGATCATATCCGTCCTAGATTGCCATCGGAATCACTACCTGCGAACCCACCACTAGAAAACTCACATCAAGCATCATTGACAGATAGTCCTCCAGGAACACTGTCGTCACCACCCTTTCGAACACCCAATCCGACTCCTACTCAAACACCAACGCCACTAAGCATTCCCTCAAGTGCGGAAGTTTCTCCACCACCTGAAACCTCTTCTCCATGCAGCCAACACCCAAGTCCAGTAGCATCACCACAAGAGAACACCCAGGGGGCACCACGTGCTGTTATGATCACCCCGGCTACACGACGACAAAGCCACCGGACAGTGCGACCCCCTCGTCGACTCATTGAGGAGATGTAACGTGTTCGGGATGGGAAGGGACGAATGTAGTAATCTCTATACTCTATACTTGTTTATGGCATGTTTAAAAAAAGGAAAAAGTGATTTATTACGTCGTCCTGACTTAAGAAAATAAATTATTAAAAGCCAATTCGATGTTGATTTGACTTTATTTTACACAGTACATCACTTGTGGAAACAGTTCGGCGGAGTGAGGATAGGTAAATGAAACGTTTCTATTGGTTCATGACAAACACATTTGTCGTAACGCGTCCTCGCACACCTCTGGTGGAAACGCAGCCTTAGAACTCGCGAGTTTTTTTAAAACAGCTGAAACATAATATTTTTAACACATTAGCTCGGAGTTGCTCATAGAGCTAGATGGAGGAGCTATGATTGGGGTTTCTTTACGGGATCGAATCAGAAATGAGGAGATACGTAGAAGAACGAGGGTCACCGACAAAGCCTAGCGAATTAGCTGTGGCAATGGGCAGGCCATATAGTACGGAGAACAGATGGCCGTTGGGGCCGAAAGGTTCTCGAGTGGAGACCGCGGATCGGCAAGCGTAACGGAGGACGTTCATCAAAGAGATGGACGGATGACCTGGTAAAAGCTGCGGTTTCATGGTGGAATGCAGGCCGCTTCCAACCGAAGGAACTGGAGGTCTATGGGGGAGGCCTATGTCCAACAGTGGACGTCCTACGGCTGAGATGATGATGGTGATGATGATTCCCAACTAGCAAAAATGTCTTGGATACTGTCACATATAAGAGCAAAAGTATTATAAAAGTAATAGTTTTGGTTAAGAATCGACCCCTTAGAAAGGCAAGCGTACAGACGTTTTGGACTATAAGAACTTATAAACTTATAAGGATCTCTTAAAGATACATACAAGACCTACTCGTAAACCATCTATAAGTATAATGTCTTATAGATGCACTTTGTAAGACTAGTTACTCTTAGAAAAATATCCATTCTTTAAAGGGCTTTTTACAAGAGCATTTGTTCTTTATAGAGTCTTAGGTAAGTACAAGATAAGGGTACTGCTCTTACTGAAACATGTTATATGGCTGCTGAAAGACAACACAAAAGTAAGTGCATTTGTTCTTGACAATTGTTTCCGTTTCCGTTTTCCGTTTTCCGTTAGCTTCAACTGTAACTACAAACAAGGTGATAATTAATATACTAAAACCTCAGACACACTCGTAATACCTATCAAAAGCCATTTTATTTTAAGTTAAAACAAATTTATTTTCAAATAGCTTAATTATTTTAAAAAAATATTCTTATGTTTCGTTATGTGATTAATTTAACTTGATTTCCAACTCTACTTTCATAATTTGTTTATTTTTTATTAAAAGTATAAAATTATTTATTAAGAAAATACAAATTTGTAGGTACCATCAACCAAATATGTGGTCTACCACCCTAAAATTGATAATCATTTGCATGTCACAAAACAGTAATGCCAATAGACGTATCTGTCAACTTGAAAGTTCGACTTTAGCGACATATTCATTTGATAGTAACTTGTTTAAAAATTGATAGATCACTTATTTGGCTGATGGTACTTGCCAGTTCCGCTTCACCGTTTTTAAAAGAAAATGAACCTTAAAAAAAAACTGAATCTAAATAGCTAGTATGCAGGTACCTATATGCTGCGTTCGTAACTTTAAGACTGGAGACAGTGAAAAAGGATAAAAAACACTCACAATCAGCTTTAAAGTATAGTGTAATCGATTCTACTCTCGATTCTGTGCGTTTTCACAAAACATTCGTTTACTATTCGAAGACGTAAATCGAGCGTTCGATCGTCGATACGTAGCCGCCACATGTCCACGGTGCGGCGTCGTCACCCGTTTTCGTTACGATACGCGGACGAAATAGTTTACGTAGCAAACCTACACTCACAAAAGTTGTTGCGCAAACTTTCCGCTAGAGGCGCTGTCCGTGTTTCCATACAAATTGAGATTTAAACGCGAACGCGATCGAGACGTATTTTGTGAACGGGAAAATACACTAAGCATACTGAACAAACTTACGTTTTCTACCAGTCAACCTATGAATGGACGATCATTTAGGGCAATATCTTTCTCGAACAGACCTTTAATGCCGTTGCTTAGACCACGACCAGAGAATCAAGTAGCGATATATTAAGCACGCCAATGCAGGAATTGACGGAGCAAAAAGCTAAAAGCCATTTATTCCCACATTCCAACTAGCATTTCATTTTCAGAAAAATATAATTTTGTATTTGACTAATTTAATCGACATTATCCGCAGCAAATAGCTTTTTAGGTTTATTTAAAGTGCAAAAGGACGACGACGGCGGAGAAGGCCGTATAGTCTAACGTTTCTGGCGTTCGCGATCGCAATCAAATGACAGCTTTCGCATACAAAACCGGGCATTACGAAAAAAATAAGTAATATTTTTCTAAGGATTTCGTATTTTATACGGAATCTTCCAAGTTAAGGTATATTTTATACCTTAGGCTGCTTTAAGAGTAAAACTACTAATAATTCTCAAGCAAACTTAGCCGTTATAGTTTTCCTTGAAAGTTTGATATATTTACTATCATCTTGATTTTTTCAAATTTTTCCACCCACCGGTTTATATTCTATTGGAGCCGCAACCTTATGATTATGATCATTACAAACAATAAAGGAAACTATGGAAGCAGTATCTTGCGTTTCCGTAGAGTTATTTTTTGTCAAATATTTCATTTGCCAACTGTATCAAGTATTTCCCAACTCTCAACTTGCTCAGAAACCAAAAAAAACTCAGTGTAAGTATTTTATTATGGTTTAATAGAACAAAGTACTTAGGGTAAGGTTTGTTTTATGAAAATCGTGAGTTGGGAAATTAAACAGTTTGGCAAATGAAACATTTGGGAATAGTATTTCGGCGAAAAGACAGAGAATCTATAAAAGCATAGATACATACAATGCAACAGGAGCAAAAAAATAAATCAATGTATACAGCGTGTATTTTTGATACTACATCAAACTTTAAGGGCAGTTAGTGGAGGCCCTAATAATCACATTTTATTATGTTTTAGTAAAAAATGTAGACTTATTTTTTTCCGTACAAAATTAATTAGCACGCAATGTATCACTACGTGATACTACTTTGTTTTTATTCAAAACGTCGCATTTGTTGACGTGACAGATGTCACAGAACGCTTTGTACGAATGTAATGCTCGAAAATATTTCAAAAATTAATTACGCTCTGGTAGTTAATTCTAAATGAACAATTTGTTTTGATATCGGTTCACAGCACTTATTTCTTCGTCTGGTTACAGTTTGAGGTAGTATCAAAAATACACGTTTTATATTGCGAAATCCGTCATTTTGTCACGTGACAGGCGATGTCATTTAGGCTATTGGATGCCGTACATTGAAAATACCATTTAATTTGTTTGGAATAAACATAATCTCACTCAAACTCAAACTCACAAATTTTATTGACAAGAAAAACACACTACATCACAACAAAAACACAGTAAAAACATAAATAGGAAAAGAGGGAAAATAAGAGATATTGTGCTGTAGTGTGATGCCAAAAGGACTCAGCTCAGCATATGCCGTAGCCCTGTAACCAGAGCTGCAGCGCTGGTTTTCAGCTGAACCCGGTGTGTGTGCACCCACGTAACCGAACGCGTAATTATTGCGGGAAAGGAAAAACTACATAATTATTATATTATATATATATAAATCATGACAAATATAAGAATTATAAAATACCTATATACATATATATGCGTGGAAATTTGTACAAGAGGATTTAAAAACACACAGACAACACACAGCACCACACACAGAACACATGACACAGAACAGATGATGGTAATTCGATACTAAGTTAGTATTACCGACCATAGTTTGTTTGTTCAGAATTTGCATTATCAAAGAAGTATTTTTAAAACGCTAAGTGTGTTTGTTCGAGCCCCTTGTTTGACCGCTGTAATGGTCAACTAGAATAAATTATGACGTTTAAGTATACTGCCTCAAAAAAGGACGTAGCAAAACTAAAAAACTTTCAATTTTTAACCCTGTTCCGTACAGTTGAAGTTTAATACGTTTATGATTGGATACAGTTAGGGTTTGTTTAAAGAAAATGTCTTGCGTTCACCCTATCCACGGGCGTAGACTTTTAATATTTTAGAGGGTTCAGTATTCCTAACAACTATCATCATTATCATCAGCCGGAAGACGTCCACTGCTGGACAAAGGTCTCTCCCTTAGAACGCCACAATGAACGACTACTCGCCACTTGCATCCACCGGTTTCCCGCTACTCTCACGACGTCAGTCCACCTGGTGGGAGGCCTGCCAACGCTTCGTCTTCCGGTTCGTGGTCGCCACTCGAGGACTTTTCTCCCCCAACGGTTATCTGTTCTTCGAGCGATGTGGCCTGCCCATTGCCACTCCTAACAATAAGCCCTTTAATTTCGCCATGTCCTACTGTCTGTTTATCTGTCCGTAGTTTACCTTAAGACGTTTCCACTAGAGATGTGCTAGGATTTATTGTTAGGAATGTGTCGCTTCATTTCAGTATCCTCCGTCGAGCTGTTTTTAGGGTTCCGGAGCCAAAATGGCAAAAACGGAACCCTTATAGTTTCGCCATGTCTGTCTGTCTGTCCGTCCGCGGCTTTGTTCAGGAACTATCAATGCTAGAAAGCTGTAATTTTGCACGAATATGTATGTAAACTATGCCGACAAAATAGTACAATAAAAACTTCAAAAAAAATTTTTTTTAGTGTACCTCTCATAGACGTAAAGTGGGGGTGATTTTTGTTTTCTCATCCAACCTATAGTGTGGGGTATCGTTCGTTGGATAGGTCTTTTAAAATAATTAGGGAGTTGCTAAACGCTTTTCCGATTCAGTGATTTGTTTGCAAAATATTCAACTTTAAAGTGCAAATTTTCATTAAAATCCTCTAAAATCTAAACCGGTGGGTGGGAAAATTTGAAAAAATTCAGAATGGTAGTAAGTATATCAAACTTTCAAGAAAAACTATAACAGCTAAGAGAATTATTAGTAGTTTAAGAGTAAATAGCAGCCTAAGGTATAAATTTCACCTAAACTTGGAAGATTCCGTATAAAATACGAAATCCTTAGAAAAATATGACTTGATTTTTTCGTAATGGCTACGGAACCCTATTTTGGGCGTGGGCGACACGCTCTTGGCCGGTTTTACTAAAGATGAGCGGAGCGAGGATAGGGTAAATGAAACGTTTCTATTGGTTCATGAGATGAAAAAACAAATTCTTTGCACACGTCTGGTGGAGACGCAGTGTAAAGGTTAGTAAGAAAGCTGTAATTTTGTAAGGGTATTATCTATAATATAAAAGTGAACCGCCAGAACGGGACAAAAAAAACGAGATAGAGTAGGATGGCGCTCTACAACACCATTTTGACACGTTTCTCCCAAACTACGCATTATTTCTCTGGAATTTTAAAGCAATTCGATTCTTTGACCTTGGGAATCGCGAAAAACTTGAGAAAATATAATATTGGGTGTGTACATTTCGTATATTAAGCAAAATAAAATCACAAGTTCGAATTTTGAGCCAATAACGAGCGATCTATTATCTATGTCAGTGTTGCCATTCAGGAAAAAATAAATCTATTCATTATCCTGCATTGCAGTCTGTAAAGCTCTTTACCTATTCATTGCCGCGCGCCAGATTACGCTGGGCTTAGAGTCATGAAATTTGGTATGTAGATAGCTGGATGTCTAAAATAACACAAAGGCTACTTTTATTCCAATATTCCCACGGGATAGTTGTTCTTAACACAACACCTCAATGAAGATTACGATATAAATTTTGGGATTTCCCACAGGAATTTTGTAGCTAATTCAATTGTAACTACCAGATCGAATAGTTTATGCGTGCGAAGCCGCGGTTAAACTCTAGTCAACTAATATTAGTTAAACGGACGTTCAAAAACTGTTTAAATTCTACGGTAAATGTTAAATTCAACAGCCAGTACTGCCAGTAGGCTTATGCCTATAATAGTCGGTATAAACCGCCGGTTCATTGTTCAACCGGACCTCCAGCGCTTTGAGAGGGTAAACAAATCAATTATTAAAGTTCCTATTCACTGGCAAGCCTGAAGTAGTGCTGGACGCAGCTGCCCCACAGTGGGCGATTAGGGGTGGGTAAATACAACATTTTTAAAGAGGCCACTTGACCGGGCAGTGGTCTCTATAAAGCTAAAGGTACCGTGTTCGAATCCCGGCTAGAGTTACCTGTGATCTTATTTCTGGATTTGTTCTGAGGTCTTAGGATTTTTAGGCAATTATCAAGATTACGGCTGGATTTGGTAAATGTCAGGATTTTCGGAATTTTCAATGATCTTCAGATCCGTATTTTCCCATCTCTAACGGATAGTTTCAGACCCTGACAAGGACATAATATAGTTTTTATCCCGGAAAATTGTGTAGTTCCCACGCACGCGCCGTTAACGCATTATAGACTACAATTGTAGATGCGAGAAATAGCTGGTAATATTATGACTATTTTAGCCTGCGTTTGAAAAAAAATGCAAATTTGGTTAAAAAATGTTTCATAAATTTTGAAAACCCATCTCATAAACATGTTACGGTCGTTGCAAGCTGAAAGTTTTTACAAAGAAAGACAGTGAATGCGTCAAACCAAAAAAACTTTTCTTCTATTTCAGGAGTAATATAAAATGTCACTAAATCCTGAATAAGAACAAAAGCGTCGTTTATGAGCTACGTGTATACTACATACATACAAACGTGATATTCAGGCATAAACATTCTTTATAACTTTGCGAGAACGTCTGGAAAAGTTGGTATAAGGAAAGATATTTATTTAATAGGATATTTATTCAAAAACTAGCTACGCCCAGGTTTAGCATAAGTAAAAGAGTTTATATACTAGCTGTTTCCCGCGACTCTGCCATTGAAGAATTCCACTCGCTATATCACGGGAACTATAGAATTTTCTAGAAAAAAAAAAATTTATCCTAAATGTAACATTTTCAGTCTAATTTTTTATTGCAACTTGTTTTTTTTACATGAATCAAACAATATTCCTCAAAATGTGAGACTAATGACTATAAGAGAGATCTTGAACATGAAACTACCGTGAGACTCACTCATATTAAATGATATTATAACGGATAACTCACGTCTTAAACCGAGTTTAGCTCGACATGTTTCGTAGCCCTTCCTCTCAGGAGCACGCGACTCGGCGGCTGCCGCAACACGCACACTACGCGCCACCGCTCTGCTCGCACGACTGTCCGACGAAACATGTCGAGCTAAACTCGGTTTAAGACGTGAGTTATCCGTTATAATATCCTTTAATATAAGAGAGATCTTCATACTAACTCCCACTAATATTACAAATACGAAAGTTTGTAAGTCTGCTTGTATGTTTGTTGCCTTAATTATGTTCAAGTATTTTACGCCAGTCATGTTCAGGCTACAACTGAAATATAGTTCCATATGAAATATTTAGACCGCAGCAACATTTTTTGAGTAAAACGAAGGCCTCAAGGGTCTCCCGCACCATGCTACAATAAAAGCAACTGTATCATACGTTATTTTAATCGATTTTGCTCGCAGTTTACGATCCCAGTTTATAATATTGAGTTAAGATAGGATATATTCTGACGTTAAAGTCTCTACCCACTACACCGATCAAGGGCCTATCAACTATTTTACCGACACTTTGGGCGTCTCTTGCGTTACCAAAATTGTCTCTGGCGTTACCAAAAAACCGGCCAAGAGCGTGTCGGACACGCCCAAAATAGGGTACCTACCGTAGCCATTGAGTTAAGATAGGATATATTCTGACGTTAAAGTCTCTACCCACTACACCGATCAAGGTCCTATCAACTATTTTACCGACACTTTGGGCGTCTCTTGCGTTACCAAAAAACCGGCCAAGAGCGTGTCGGACACGCCCAAAATAGGGTACCTACCGTAGCCATTACGAAAAAATTAAGTCATATTTTTCTAAGGATTTCGTATTTTACACGGAATTTTCCAAGTTTAGGTATATTTTATACCTTAGGCTGCTATTTACTCGTAAACTAGGTACCTACCAATAATTCTCAAGCAAACTTAGCTGGTATAGTTTTCCTTGTAAGTTTGATATACTTACTACCATCCTGAATTTTTTCAAATATTTCCACGCACTGGTTTAGATTTTAGAGGGGGGGGGGACGCTCGATTTTAATGAAAATTTGCACTTTAAAGTTGAATTGAAAAAATTGACTTAGCAAAGCCCTAATGGTTTTAAAAGACCTATCCAACGATACTCCATACTATAGGGTTGGATGAGAAAAAAAAAATCACCCCCACTACGTCTATCGGAGGTACACTAAAAAAAATTTTTGAAATTTGTTTTTATTATACTATTTTGTCGGCATACTTTACATCTTTATATATCCGTGCAAAATTACAGCTTTGTAGCATTGAGAGTCCCTCAGCAAAGCCGCGAACGGACAGACAAACAGACAGACATGGCGAAACTATAAGAGTTCCGTTTTTGCCATTTTGGCTCCGGAACCCTAAAAATCGTACTTCCAACAAGATATTTGTTTGTTTGTTTGTTTGTTTATACTCTTTATTGTACAAAAAGGAAAAACAAAAAGGATATATAGGAAGGATATTTCACGGTTTAATAGGTTGAACTTACGTAGGATGGCATGTATTCATCATGTACGCCATCTATTAAATAACAAAAATCTGCAATTGTTTGAAAAATGTCGCGGACAGATTAGTGTCGGTAAAAAAGTTGATTGGCCCTCAAGCCATGACCGTAATAGGACCGTGCCAGGAACGGAATGTCAAGCGCATACATGACACGCGACGGCGACGTTTGGGAAACGTGCTAGTGGAAATAGTCTTCAATCAAAGAATATATTTTTGCCTGACACGATGCCATTACGGTAATGGTATCATACGGTGGAATGGGTAGAGACCTTCAGCCTTATTCATAAAAAGTTAAAGCCTCCTTGAAGGCTCCTTGAAGGCCCGATGCTAAAAAACATGATTCATAAACGTCTGTTAGCGCTAATCAGTCGATCAAGGCTCTGCTAAAGTTAGAGGACCGTAGACCCTCCTTTATCTCTCTGCTAAGTCACAAAATGGCCGCCACAAGTTTGAACAGCTGACTTTGACTAGAGCAAAAAACCATAGGTACCGAAGATATTTATAGTGAAGGCAGGGCTACGCAGATTAAAAAAAAAAAACAGGAAAAATTATTTTCAGGAATTTGTATTTAAAAATCCTCTAAATTAGCAACAATAAATTAACAATAAATATGAAAAAAAATAAGGATGATTAACATAATTATGGCTTTTTGCACAACATAAACATGCGGATCGGAAATGGCGGGAAAACAAACATCTCGCTTTTATTTTTTTTCCTGGTAATTTGCTGTCACTGCTGTCAATTTTTTTTTAATTATCGATTAGGCCATTTTTTGTCTTTGATTTGTCAAGGTGGCCAACATAACGCGTCTAATCCGTCTATCAGCAGCTCAACAACTAGCAGACTGCTAGCAAGCGTTTATGAATCATACTTCTTGACAACCGTCTAACAAGCTTAATCAGTCTGCTAAGTAACAGACCGATCAAACCTCAATAAAGGATTTTTTATGAATAAGGCTGCTTAACGCTTAATGATTTGAAACTCCGAAGGGACCTCCCCCCACAATTGTCAACCAAGATGGCGTCTTGACACATTTCTATTCAGCCAGATCAAAAGATCCTGGCAGCACATAGGGGTTCCACCCTAGCGCATCTAGGTGCTACCTTAGTTACTGGCTTTAAGATATTCAAAAGGGTTAGTCATAGAGTACGCAAGTCATTTACGAGTATATATATAAATGAATCCCTATTTAGGTACTTTGGTCACGACATATAACTTGAAAACGCCTTTACCGATTTCGTAAATTTTTTGGTTTCCGTACCCAAAGGGTAAAAATGGAAACCCTATTACTAAGATTTCGCTGTCCGTCAGTTGAAATTTTCACAGATAATGTATATCTGTGGCCGCTATAACAACAAATAACAAGAACAGAATAAAATAAATATTTAACGAACGACCGGATGGCTAAGTGGTTAGAGAACCTGACTACGAAGCTTGAGGTCCCGGGTTCGAATCCCGGCCGGTGCAGATATTTGTACGAATAAAACGAATGTTGTACGAGTAATACGTATGTGTCCGCCCGGATTGCTACCACCATCTTGCTCGCTAATCCTGCCGTGAAGCAGCAGTGCTTGCACTGTTGTGTTTCGGCGTGGAGAGTAAGACAGCCGGTGAAATTACTGGCACTTGAGGTATCCCATCTTAGGCCTCTAGGTTGGCAACGCATCTGCAATCCCCCTGGTGTTGCGAGTGTCTATGGGCAGTGGTGATCTCTTACCATCAGGAGACCCACTTGCTTGTTTGCCATCCAGTCGAATAAAAAAAAAATGTTTGTTCTCGGGTCTTGGATGTTTAATTATGTATTTAAGTATGTATTTATCTATATAAGTATGTTTATCCGTTGCCTAGTGTCCATAGTACAAGCTTTGCTTAGTTTGGGACTAGGTCAATTGGTGTCAAGTGTCCCATGATATTTTATGTCTAATGAAGGTTGTATAGATGGTACGGAACCCTTCATGCTCGCACTTGGCCGGTTTATTTTATAGTTTGTAGTTTTCGCATTCAAAAATTGACATTTGATTGTGATTACGAGTGTCAGAAACGTTACAGGTTACACAATTGGCCCTCTGGTTAAGCCACGGGTTCATGATGGATGCAGGCCACTTCCAACCGAAACAACTGCTATGGGGGAGGCCTATGTCCAACAGTGGACGTCCTACGGCTGAGATGATGATGATAACCATATATTGGCAAGTATTTACTTAGCAAACACGAGAAAATAAATGTTATTACGTACTTTAGAGAGATCGATGAAGTATGCTACGTTAAAACGCTTTGCTACATTCCTGTTTTAGAATTACATAACTTAAATATATTATGTACCTACATAGCATAGCTAACTGTCTTAGCATCCTATTAATATTATCATTACGAAGTCTGTGACTTTGACTTAAAAGTTGCAAAGAGAAAATAGACGCTAATATCTATGTTTAACGCGAGCTTAGCCGGGGCCAAAAGCTATACGACTATACGAAGCTCAATACTAAAAAAAACTATTATAAGAACTATACACTACAAGTACCTATTTACTATAAGCAGTGGCGTAGAGTGGCTATCAGCCGCCTGGGGCGGAAAAAAAGTTGCCGCTAGTTTAGGTTTTAAAAAACTATAGGGTACTAGGTATAGAAGATATCATATTGTACCATCGATACTAATCGGCGGGCTACATCTAGTATTAATATTATACATTCTTAGGACACTAGACTGGTTCTCGTTTCACGCATGTGAAGACGAGGGTAAAAGCTAGCAAAAAACTGGTCAAGAGCGTGTCGGATTCGCCCAAGATAGGGTTCCGTAGCCATTACTAAAAAAATCAAGTAATATTTTTCTAAGGATTTCTTATTGTGTACGGAATCTTCCAAGTTTAGGTGTATGTTATACTATAGACTGCTATTTAGTCATAAAAAACTAATAATTCTCAAGCAATCTTAGCCGTTTTAATTATTTTCCTTGCAAATTTGATATACTAAATACTAAATTTTTTCCAAAATTTTCCACCCAACAGTTTAGGTTTTAGAGGTGGGGGGAGGGACGCTTTTAATGATAAAGTTTAATATTCACTGAATAGAAAAGTCGTCGTGGAAACCTCCAATCGTTTAAAAAAACTTTATCTAACGATACTCCACCCCATTACGTCTATAGTAGGTACAGTCACCAGCACCAATATCTGACACAACAAAAGCGTGCATAAATATGATACGACTCTATTTCTAGGGCCAGCAGGACGTGTCAGATATTTTTGCACTGGCGACTGTACCCTAAAAATTATAATGCCATGCTAAGCCAAAAAGGCCTATAGGCATTTTGACGGTTTCGAGACATAGGCCTTTTTGGCTAAGCATTGACGTACTTTGTCGGCGTGACTAATTATATTCCTGCCAAATTACAGCTTTCTAGTACTAACGGCCTCAGAGTTTAGCCGCGGACAGGCAGACAGACAGACAGAAAGACAGACGGACAGACATGGCGAAACTATAACGGTTCTTAGTTGACTACGGAACCCTGAAAATGACTGACACGCTTCCACAAATCACAATCTAAAATCAATGCAGCAGAGGTGTGAATGAGGGTACAAGTCTTTGTTCAAATATAAAGCTATTGTGCATGTTTGACACGTCAAAAACCAATTACGAAAGACCCTTGAATCCCCCTTTCTGGAAGCCCTGGGGTTGCGTTTCTATAAGAAGGGGGGAGGGAGGGAGGCCAGGCTGCAATGGTTGTAAACTTATATTTCTCATTTCGTAGTTTTCTGAGTTATGTCTTTGTCAAGTGGCGGGGTTGCGTGAGATAAAAGATTGCTGAGTGAAATAGAGTAGGTTTTATATGGTATTAAGTAGTAGTAGTTTTAAATCTTTTTTTAACCCCTGATCCAAAAAGAGGGGTGTTAATTAACTTTGACGCCAATGTCTAAAGAAAGATTGATTGTACTTTTTGTTAACTTACTTGTATTGTCACCTAAACTACATTTGCATACCAAATTTCAAGTCGATGCCATTAACCGTTGAAGAGTTCCGTCCTGTGGAGACGATCCTAGCCGGACTAAGTACCAGGATGTCACTACCAAATTATTGTATTGTCACGCAATTTAGGTACAAAAGTACACTAAATTTCAAGTCAATCTAACTACTGGAAGTTGGTCGAATTTAACTTGCAAGATTTTATTATAGACAATAGACAGACAGAGACAACGGGACAGGTGAATCTGAATAAAACCTTGTAAAAAAAATACAAACATTGGAACATAGAACCTCCTCCTTTTTTAAAGTCGGTTTAAAAGTAGCTTGTGTTATTCCAGACGTCCAGCTACCTACACACTAAATACGGCATTTGACTATTTTTTATTCATTTTATAAATTGAAGCTTGACAATTTATAAAGGTTCGAAATTCAAGATTAGACAGAGAAAGACTAACTTGCATGTGACGTCACAGGCGAGTGTAGCGCCATAATTGCTGCATAGAGAAAAGCGTTTTAGAAACAGACAGGTACTTACATACATTTTTCAAAAAATGCTATAAATCCAATTTTCAACCGAATAAACTTTTCACTTAAAGAAAGAAAGAAAGAAAGAAAATACATTTATTCACAACACAAGACACAACAATAGTATTAAGTACAAATAGACAACACGTAGGAAAGTATGCTTTACTTCGCTAAAAATTGTCTGTATATCTATATTTTTATAATAATATACAGGATGGTAAATTCAACAGCTGTCAAACACCGTATTTCATCCAAATGCGTCCAGCCATTCTAGCGTGAAGAAGTAACAAACAAAATTCCCGTGATTTGTTGTTGTTGAAAGATTCGCAAGAAACCTGGCAGAAAGAAATTGACTCCTGAATGCCTATGTATCAGTGAACCCAACTACACAATAATTAAGCGGCGGTTCTCAGCTTTTAACCACTTAAGGACCTGGCCCTGTACTACGAAGTGCAAAATTGGAACTTCTTATCTTGCCGTCCCGCTGACGCTTATATTATTTAATACGAGAATGAGAGGGACGGCACGATACGAACTTTGGTTTTCGAATTTCGGTAGCCGCCCTCCTTCGGATTAGACTTTGACAGACGTAATTGCTCCAAATTGGAAATTTAATACACTTAAGTTGCCAACGCCTTGCTTGATATTATGGTTGCAGGGCCGGATTTAGGGGAGGGCAACCGGGCTACAGCCCCTTGGACTCTAAGGCTTAGAGACTTCGGATTTTGTTTTTCATATTCCGACGAGCATCTGATCAGTAGTAAACAAACATCAATTATTAAAAAAATATTACAATCTCAAATCGCCCTCATTTTATTTGGATATTCATATTCATATTTTGGGCGGCACGGGGAGAGGGGGGGGGGCACTCCTTTGTTGCCCCAAGGCCTCCTGACCTCTAAATCCGGCCCTGTGTGGTAGATTAAAGTTCGGCTACCTATTCGGACGTAGAAATAAAATTAACTTTGCATGTTAGGCTGTGTCAAATCCCATGGCTATAGTGATATATGTAGACGGTTATTATTATTATGTCTAACCAAATCATTTTTTTACTAATGATTCGTTTCGAATACATTTATATTTGACATTTCTTTAATTTTAAATAGACATTGTTAAATTTAAAAGCTTTATTTATTATATTAATTTTGTTGTTTTAACTAATTCAACGATGACATGGATATACTATACTCATTTAATATAATGTATTGAAGCAAAATTGTTTTTATTTTTAAAAAATTGCATCTCGAGCTGTCGGCTGAATACTGTGACTGTAATTTAATTACTTACTAAGATCTTGTTAACGTATTCTAGCAAATCAATATTTACTTACTTACTTATCTATATATTATATTTTTGTAAAAAAGGAAGGATTCACAAACTTTTACGTCTAGATCTCATGGGAATATCGTACAAATAAATAAACAAACAAACAGTATCGGCAATAACGTATTAAAATTTAGGTTATAATGTCATTCCTAAAATCCAGCTGCACTCGTATCTACCTATCAAATTTCATCCGAATTCATTGCTCCGCGCTTGTATATAATATAAACTCTGCAGACTAGTAAATTTTTCGGCCTATGTTCCTTTTTTTGGGTCAAGCCAATTTTTTCGATTTCAATTCTCTCGAAGAGAAACTCCAAGCAAACGTGAAGCAAACCTTGAAGCAAACGCTTCAATCTTGCTTCAATGGCACTTTATAAACTTACGCATACAAACTCTTTATAACCGACCAATTGTCAAAGAATCAAATTCTTCTGAATATCTAATGTCAATCAAATGAAAACACGATCAAAATTTGCTCAAAATGGTATCATTGACATCAAACGGAAAAATCATACCGGAAAATCCAACAAAATGAAACGTTACAAACCATAGCAATTAATAGAAATAAAATGAAAAAATCACAGAAATCAAATCCATTAACACAAACCAAACATACTCTGATACGAACAGAACTACAGGAAATATAATGTCCAGGAACATATAGAAATTCAAGTTAAATTCGGTGTTTTTTTTTCAACTGTAATCCTGCAAGATGAAGAACGAAGAAGATGGTAAGTTTTTGTCTTATTAGAAGCTTTAAAAAGCCGCGGTGACACTTGGTTGCCGTTGACCTATAGTAAGCAGACGATCGTGGGTTTGAATCGGAGCCTAGACTCTCTCTCTCTCTCATTGTGAGAGAAGGCCTGTGCCCTGCTGTGGAACGTTATATAGGCCGAGATGTGGTGTGTGATTTTGTCGTTACATGACGCGAGGGCAGTTTTTTTTTTACATAAAATTGTCCCGTGAATCCCTTGATAACAGAATGGATAATAATACAAGTACCTTGATGGAATTGGTACAAGTATCGTGCGTGAGGTCCGTTTGACGTTTGCTTGCGATTGGCTCATTTAGCTGTTTTTTTTTTAAACGGCTCTGTCTATTGCAGGACAATTTTGCCAGTGTCTAGTAGGTTATTCCGTTGTACGGTGAAAAATTCTAGAAAACGAAATATGAGAGGTAATGGTGGATGAACGATGACAGCGCGATGATATTTATTGGCTCATTTAGTTATTCAAGCAATCACGAGCAAACGTCAAACAGACCTCACGATCCTAACGCCATCTAGCGATATATCGCCTCTGAAAACCCTCATTTAAGTCAATTACTGGGGACCTTTCAATAACTGGCCACTTTATCATCATCATCATCATCATCTTTAGCTTATATATGTCCCACTGCTGGGCACAGGCCTTTCAGAATACAGGAGGAGATATTCTGTTTATAGGAGACCAGAATTCGTTTTAGTAACTATAAGATGGCCAGTTATTGAACGGTGGCTAGTACGAGTAATTGACGATTTACCCTATTACGAATTAAAAGAAAATAAAGAAAGAAAATAACTTACTTATATAACAGCAGTGACACATTACACGGGTCAAAATAAAACAGATCAAAAGGTGTTTTAAAGGTAAGTAATTAAACGAATGAGACAAAATTATGATATCTGTTAAAGCTTCTTGGTATTCCACCAGAGGATGACGACGTGACCATCGGCGTCAGCCGCTACCCGTGCCTGCCGTCGTTGGTGGCTCTGCAGCAGATGAGGAACCGGCTACACATGGCGCACGACGGCAAACGGCTCATGAAGTGGAGCGCCATGGCCACCGGCCGGGAGCTGAGAAGGATCGCTGAGGACATTGACGGGTGAGGGGTTTGGATCTAGTTAATAGTTGACACAAGAGGGGTGCTGTAAGTTTGATCGCTGCGTGTGTGAGGCAGCGGAGCGCAGCAAGGATAATGCGGAGCGGAACGGCGAACTGTATCTGTCCATAGCCTTTTCAAATCCAGCCGTTACGATCGTGCGGGTAAATAGGGATGTTGACTCCACCAATCAACTGACGTACTTTTTATGAGCTGTCAAAACACAATTCTCCCATAGAGTTTGAATGGAAATAACAACGTATGACGTCACTTGTTCGCCAACTCAATCAACTAACTATTTATTTGTTGTAAAGCAACAAGAAAACTAATTTTGCAGTTAATAATAATAATAATAATAATAATAATAATTTATTCAAAAAACTCCTTTTACATCATATTTGATTAAAGAACTAAAACATACTGTAATAGCAATATTTACAAGAAATGCCTGAACTAGGATTCCCTGTGTTTCAGGCAAATAATTCTAATAGTTAAATAAATGAAAAAAAAAACACGGGCCAATTCACACCAATTGACCTAGTCCCAAAGTAAGCTTAGCAAAGCTTGTGTTATAGGTACTAACCAACGGATAAATATATAGATACATACTTAAATACATATTAAACACCCAAGACCCGAGAACAAACATTCGTATTTTTCATACAAATATCTGCCCCGACACGGGAATCGAATCCGGGACCTCAAGCTTCGTAGTCAGGTTCTCTAACCACTAGGCCATCTGGTCGTCTGGTGATTGCCACTTCAATGAGCTAATAAAAATCTTCTGACACTTTTATTTATTATGTACCTACAGGGTGTTCCATCAATTCTACGAGGACGTTAGGAACTGCTTCATACTGCTGGCGAGGTGCCGCTACTTCTTCCACAACTTCAACCGGATGGTATTGGAGAGCGTAGCTAAAGAGGTAAGTGATCACGAAATACCGAAGGGATGCATTTGGAAAGGTCTAAAAAATTTTTTCCTACATTTTTTTGGTCGAAATTGTTTGGTATAATATTATATGGCATAATTCTTTTTTCGCATACATCTTTTTTCCCTAAAGCAGTTGTTGTCTGTAATTGTTTAGTCCAAAATTTTTATTACTATAATGCTAAATCCATAATATTGTCAGATCTAATTATCCTTTAGTTAATTATTCAATGTCCTCAAAAAATTAATGAATATATACCTATTATTTGATATTTGGATAGGCGAAACAGTAAAGGGGAGACGGGGAGGCAAAGCCCCCCGCAATAAAGAAAACATAGGTAATATGATTGGTCAAGTATAGGTTAGCGGCCTTAACTAGGTGGAATAGGAGCTCCGCTTTGCCGTCGACTTCGCCTCAGTCGTTAAATTCATATTTTTTTCCAGTCATAAAATTAGTGGTATACCCAACAATATTCGGAATGTCAATTTTATACCATACAAATGTTATACTAAACAATTTTTCGACCAATAAATATTATGAAAAACAATTTCGACCTAACAATTTTCGACATTTCAATCATTCGACGAAACGTTGTTATGTAAAAAATATGTCAAGTTTTTCTTTATTCAAAACAATTTTGACCAGTCGATATAGACCCATACCGGAGACCAGAGTACCAAATATTCAATCAACCAATCAATCAGCCCACATCCACTCACTGCTGAAGTACATCACACCAATTTTGACCATTTTTACCGTTGAAACTCAAGTTGCCCTTATTTTATTTTGGCTACTTTATACGGTTCTTTACGGGTCCCGTAGCCAAAATGGCAAAAACGGAACCCTTTTAGTTTCACCATGTCTGTCTGTCTGTCTGTCTCTCTGTCCGTCCGCGGTTTTACTCGGGGACTATCAATGCTAGGAAGCTGTAATTTTGCACGGATATAAACATAAACTATGCCGACAAAATGGTATAATAAGAATAAAAAAAAATTGTTATGGTACATTAGACGTAAAGTGGGGGAGATTTTTTTTCTCATTGAACCCTATAATGTGGGGTATCGTTGGATAGGTCTTTTAAAACCATTAGGGGTTTGCTGAGACGATTTTTCGATTCAGTGATTTGTTTGCGAAATATTCAACTCTAAAGTGCAAATTTTCATTAAAATAGAGCGTCCCCCCCTCTAAAATCTAAACCGGTGGGTGGAAAAATTTGAAAAAATTCAGAATGGTAGTAAGTATATCAAACTTTCAAGGAAAATTGCTTGAGAATTATTAGTAGTTTAAGAGTAAATAGCAGCCTAAGGTATAAAATATACAGAACTTGGATGATTCCGTATAAAATACGAAATCCTTAGAAAAATATTACTTATTTTTTCGTAACGGCTACGGAACCCTATTTTGGACGTGTCCGACACGCTCTTGGCCGTTTTTTTTTAAGACTGTCAGCGAACATACTCCTCAGAACTATACATGTTACATACCTACCAATAAATAGGTATTAGAGAAAATGGATGATAAAACAAAATAAAGAAAACTTTATTTTAAGTTAAGTACAAATCACTCAATAATTGCGTATGTAAACTCTTTATTGTACAAAAGAAATGAAACAATAATACAATTGGTAGAACTTGGAGATGCTGTATAAAGGCCTGTATAAAGGGTGTATAGGACTTATCCCTAATCTTTATAATTATAAAAATACAAAAAGGACGCCCCCGGGTGGACTCGAACCACCAACCTTTCGGTTAACAGCCGAACGCGCTAACCAATTGCGCCACGAAGGCGTATGTACAATGTTTTGAAATAGATTATCTAAATATGTATGTCGCCAATATTGTTCTATCGTGAAAATATTGTGGACAATTTTTACTTCGTGATAAAATTGAGCTTAGGGTTTTTAGTGATAAGGTTCGAGATTGTTTTTAATTAGTTATGCCTTTCTTTAATAATGTTGGCACCTTACCTAGTTCTGTTTTTTAATTGACGATTTCAAAGTCAAAGTCAAAGTCAAGGTTTATTTGTTCTAAAAGTAGGTTACATGGTCAACAGGTGTTACCTATGCCAACATTTGAAAGTTCTCCACTTTAAAGTTATTTATTTTTATTTTAAAATTATCACAGAATCAATAGGTAGGTTATATTCAAATATTACTTACCTATTGATGCGATAGTATAAAAATGACCACAATTATCCATTGAAACGTAGATGTGTCTATAGAAAAGTTGAAAAAACCTCAATATCTCTAAAAAGGCTGAACTGATTTTGATGAAACATAGCAAAAAAGCACCGCAAGAAATTCGCTCTTAAAGGTAATAAAAGCCGCATCGAAATCGGCTCACTCGTTTGAGAGCTACGATGCCACAGACAGACAGATATTGGCATCAAACTTATTTTTTTTATTTATTTATTGATAAGAACTTATAACACCCCTCTTGCGCGTTGGGGGTAAAAAATAAGTCAATCCATTTCTAAGATTCAATTACGAACGTAAATGGTGATGCGAATGGTATTAAGATAAGAATGTTTTAAAAATGTACGGCAACTAGGTAAACACATTTATTGATTACATTACACTATCTTTTTAAATTCTGATATGACAATACAACGTACCTATTATCATTATCGTAGATACCAAGCAGGCATATTTATTGTTATCCAAATTTTACCTAATTAGTAGGTATTATTGAAAATGACGTGCGATTTTATTATTTAAATGCAGCCATCTGTTTATACAATGACACAATCAATATATATTATAAGTCAACGTAAAACGAGACGCGGAGACAACCCGTGTTAAATTTTTACGCATTTGCATAAATTAAATTAAATAAATATCAAGACAATAAACACCAATTGACCTAGTCCCAAACTAACCTCCTGGGGTTCAAAGTGATAATACTAGTACATATTGTTAGCAATAGAACTTATATCTTTTGAAAAAGGTAATAAAGTGTCATTTTCTCTGTATCATTCAAAACAAAAAAAAAACAAATTCAACTTTATCTATGAGACATTAAGTTTTAAATTTCTTATTTGTTGTATGGTGGGTCGCAGGAGGCTAAGCAAAGCTTGTACTATGGGCACTAGGCAACGAATAAACATGAAAATATGAAAATATGAAAATATGAAAATAATTTATTGCATAAAAAAACTTATAAACAAGAGTCTACGGCTCTGGATCCTGAGCTAGGAGTCCCTGTGTTACAGGATCCAGGTAGGAAATAAGACCGGTTAATATATACTACTACTACGCATTACTTCCTGCTACTGCTTATATACTATAACCTAACTAAGATTATTATAATATTAGGTACATTTGCTATTTAAATGTGGTTTTATAATGACTTCCTATATATATATATGTGTGTGTGTGTGTGTGTGTGTGTGTGTGTGTGTGTGTGTGTGTGTGTGTGTGTGTGTGTGTGTGTGTGTGTGTGTGTGTGTGTGTGTGTGTGTGTGTAAATATTAATAAATATTTGGTGTAATAAGTTGCTTGTATCGGATAAAGTCTGTGGAACTTGTATTATTGTACTACAGTTAGAAGCGTTTCGGTCTCATGATAGTCGTGCTGCATGAGCCACTGCGTTAAAAGTTGTTTGCGGGAGATATTTTCGCATGGTAGGTTTTACAGAAAGTTTTCAATGATGAGTGGTGAGATAAAAGGATGAAAACGCTAGCAAATTTAGTGTTACACTTAGGGATTCTCCAACGTATTCGTCGTCTTGTGTCATCGTCAAAGTTTTTGTCGTGCTTTTTGCAGTACTCCAGCAAAATCTTCCTAATAAATAACTGGCGAACCGTTAGCACATTTGCGGTTTCGTATAAAGCTTTGGTACTGTACCGAATAGGTTTTCGGAAAGCAACTTTCAGAAGGGAGACATACTTATATAGGTACATATTAAACGTCTAAACCTGGACATAAATATTCGTATTTTTCATGCAAACTGGCCGGGGCAGATATTGTATGAATAATACGAATGTTTGCTCTCGGGGCTAGGACATTTAATATTTATTTATGTATGTAGGTTTTTATCTATATAAGTATTGGCCACGTCTTTTACGGTGAAGGAAAACATCGCGAGGAAACCTGCGAAGCAATTCTATGTTATGTGTGAAGTTCTCAATCCGTTCTGGAGCCGCGTGGGAACTACAAGCTCTCTCATTCTAAGAGGCATGTGCTCAGTGGGACGTATATAGGCTGGGATGATGATGATGATATATCTGTACAGTTGGCATCAGATATTTCCAAGCGGCCAAAGTGGTCAAAAATATCGGCACATGCACTCTATTATTGAGTTATTAGCAGAGATCGGATAAATGTGGACATGACTCCAAAGATATTAATCAATTAATAGGGAATATTACTGCAATATTCTGCCACCAGAATGCAGCTCTAGCATAAACCGTAAACAGTGTTTTGAATGTCTAAAATGTCTTTTCTCAAAAATGTCCGTAAAAGTTGACATTATTCTTTACATATCAGAAGGTGAAATGCATAGTTTATGGTCAGCGAAAAATTAAAAAGTTAAAAAGATAGCAGGCGCGCTAGCTCGACAATAATGAATTAGCGCGCCTGCAATAAGTCACATTTTTTTATAAAGTTAAAAAGGCCATGGAAATGTTGGCACAAGTCGTATACAGCCAAGTCTAATGGCCGGTATCAGATATTTTGTTGGAACTCCGGACTTTTTCTATTGGGTCTGAAACAGCTTGTGGTGTTTTCGGTGGAAAAATACACCTGCAGTTTATTTTTAATGAAAAAAGGCGGGAAAGCATAAGAAAAATATTGGAATAAATATTTTTTTTAAATATATCTTGAGAAAAAGTTTATTCTATTTCAGAATTATTCACCATTTTTGAGAAAAGCTTTATATTAGTCTCGGCTGGAATAGCAATTGCTGGCTTCGTATTAGTTATCAGTTATCATACTCAGCCAGCAATTGCCTACTTCCAGGCCACGACAATAATCTACTATTTAAATGTTCGTAGGACGCGTTAATATTAGGTATATTATTTCAATATTTATTTTGGAAATATGCTATCGTTACTATCGATGTAAATATCATGTTATTTAGTTACTAATAAATATGCCATGGTCCGTCATGGCGACATACTTACTATAAAGAGAAATGACGTTGTCATGGCGGTTCGTTTACGTTTTGTGCTACTTTAGTGTCGCGTAAAGTTTTGCGTAAGTAATATTCCGTATTGATTTCTTATTTGTAATTTAATTTGTATACTTCGCAAGATACTAATAAATAAATTAAACAGAGACTTCTTATTGAATAGATTTATTGAGGTAAATGTGAAAAGGAATGAACTCACCAAAGATTTTGAAAAGTTGCTTGTTATTTACTTTAATACACAATACGAAGTATGTGATTAATTAATTTATTACTGTCTTGCTTGAAGTGTATTAAATTACAGGTAAGAAATCAATTAATTAATCTTTGGAGTCATGTCCATATTATTGCGAGTAATGACGCACATTGTCCGATCTCTGGTTATTACAGTACATGTTTCGATATTGTTACGTTCGTGGGGTGGGTTCGTGATCGAAAAGCACTTTTAACACCGATGAATAAGAGTAGGATTTATTTTCACACTGTTACTTAACTTTACAACACTTAAAAACAGTTCACAGTAATTTCGCACTCTAAAACTCACTTACAAGTCGCTTTGATTCTCTTCGATGTTTATCGCTCGGTATCGCATTCGAAACTCTGTCGTTCGCCGCAACCTCACCGGCTTATATACCCCAGTGAATCGGTCCACAAAGTTCGAGAACAGTCCAGCTAGGACGTCATACCTACATCTCGAATGTTCCGGAAACGAGTAGAGTGTCTGTCTCTTTCATGTGCTATCTCTCTCACACAGTTACTAGAATTTCCGGAAACAGGATCATCAGTCTGTTTCTCTCACACATATAGGCTATCCTTGTCACACCACCGTTCTCGAATGTTCTCAGTATAGCTGTCTCTTTCTAATCGTGCTATCTCTTTCACCCTATTGAAAATTTCGCCTTATACTGAAATGTACTTCAGGGCCCATAAGGGTCCTGAAAACGCCTGAAAACGGTTTTCAGGTTATGGCGTCATCGGATAGAGGGTGCCTGAGACGGACTGAAAACATGTTTTCAGGCGCCTGAAAACAACGGCAACTTGGGTAAAATTTTGATAAACTTATATGTGATAGAGCATCCTCTGAAACGGCCTGAAACGGTATTACAGCCTGCTGAAAACGCCTCCAAGGGGTAGAAAAACACGATCAAAGTTTATCACCTAACCCACCGCCGTAACAATATTTTTGATCACCTTGGCCGCTCAGAAATTCTGGTGGTGACTGTACCGGCAACATCTGCAGA